>NW_028253520.1:0-19705 GCF_964263255.1 Lissotriton vulgaris
TCAGTGTGTCCATACCTTGTCCACCTTACTGCTACTTTGATTACGTTTTCAAGACATGAAGTCCTGTAATAGCTGCTGCAGCATATTCTTGAGCCCTTGCAGCAAGCCAATCAGATCAAGTAGTTCCATCGTACAATCTTGGATACTGCTATGCCCAATTGGGTGAGAGGAGGAAATGCTCACTAAACCAATGGGATTTGAGTATTTCTACATTTTTCTGCACTTCATGAATTCTTTAGGACCCTTGAGGTATATAACAACCCATATACCATTAAAATATATATTTTTTTTTTTCACATGTCTGTTTAGGAAGCCAACAGCGGGAAACGCTGTTTTACATGCAGGTAGTCATCATCCTAAAAGCCTAATAAAAAGTATACCCTGTGGGGAGCTCCTGTGCTTGAAGCGCAATTGTACTACGGAACTTAGCTTTAAAACATCTAAGGAGCAAGCCCTACAACGGTTTAAAGAAAGAGGGTACACTAATGCGGATTTACATCAGGCAGAAATTAAGGTGGAAAAAATCAATAGGAAAGATCTACTGCTGGCTAAAGGACCGAAAAAAAATCTCAAGACGCCCCAGTGAGGATGATAACTAAATATAATGAAAAGTCTGCCAATATCTTAGAAATCTTTAAAAGAAATTGGCATATCCTGCAAACAGACAGTGTTTTTAAACATCATCTTCCGGTATGTCCCCTGATTACATATAAGAGGTGTCCATGTCTAGGGGACCATCTAATACACAGCCATTTCAATCAGACCCCCATGACTAAAAACAGATTGGGTATTGCATGTTTCTTTCCTTGTAAAAACTGCAAGGCCTGCACAAACAGTAACAAAGCCAACACCTTTAATGGCAGACTAGGGGATCCTAGGCCTGCCAGAAAAATAAAACAGGTTTTGAACTGCAATTCTGATTTCACAGTGCATTGCCTAATATGCCCTTGTCTTAAAAGATACATTGGTAGCACCATCCACCCAACCAAAAAGCGCGTCCTGGAACACATGCGCATCATTACAAACAAAGATGCTACCTATCCTGTTGCTCGCCATTTTGAACAATACCATCAGAGAAACAGGGACCTCTTGAAATTCTGCTGCCTAGATTAGGTAGAAAAACATGAGAGAGGTGGGGATAGGGTGCGTAGACTGTGGGCTTTGGAGTCAAGATATATAATTGACCTTCAAACCAAAGCACCGATAAGGCTAAATAATGATGAGGAGCTGTGGACCCATGTGGAATATTGAATCTTGGATACAGCAGGAGAGCTTACCCTGGTTAGGAGATAAGGCAAAATATTTGAGAGTAGAAATAAGTGTAGATATCTATTGCCCGAAATCATGAAATACCCTAAAGTAAGAAAACCCTCTCTCATAAAAAGGCTTGACAGTCTGACTGCCCATTCAGGGCGCAATTATGCAGGACACAAGGGTGACGTTGACGTACATTATTGTATATGTTTAGTAATTATTGATAGGAGTGCATAAAAAAATAAAAGAAAATATTTAATGAATGTCTTAAAGATGCACTGTAATTTTGGTTCACCCTTGATCCTATTGCAATTGAGTTGTACTTTTAACCATGCACAAAGCACAGAGCACTTTGTTTTTAACATTAACCTTTATGTAAATAACACGTTATAAGCTGGCCACCACAAATTTTTCACCTAATGTTGCAAAGGTCCATCTATTATGTTTACTCTAACATGTGACTTATTCTGATTTTAAATACTTCCATGTTTGCACAAACAAACTGACAGAAGCTGTGAGGCGAAACGCGTCTGTCAGAGGGGGTCTGCACAATAAAGCACCCAGCTTGAAGATTTTCGTATGTGCTATCCGTTTGTGGCTACGAATGCTGTTGCTTTGTATGTAAATATATATATATATATATATATATATATATATATATATATATATATATATATATATATATATATATATATATTACCTACTGGCGGTCGCCAGTAGGTATATATAGTTAGGATTTTTTCTCTATGGGATTTTTGAAAATTCTATGTCTAATAACTTTGGCGTTTGTGGACGGAATTGGCTGAAATTTTCAGGAAAATGGAACATTTTGTTTCTGAGCAGCCCCTGACAATTTGGGGGGGTTTCATCAAGGGGGGGCCGAGAAAAAAGGGGGGTCCCAAAACGCGTTTTTCCCATGTTAATTTCCATAGGGCGTTTGGCCTCACTTTTAGCTCGAACGGCTGAATGGATTTGCACGAAACTTGGCAAAATTGTAGGGACTGTTAGCCCGATGTGCCTTTGCTAGGTCTCAATATATGTGCTCCAGTGGATTTTGAGTAATTTAGGTTCAAAAAAAGATATATATCTGTGCGGAGCCTAACCACACATCTGATCTGATTGGCTGTCAGCACTTCATCCAAGAAGTGTTGGCAGCCATCTTGGGACCAATATACATGATAGCACCTCATTAAAAAGCATTGTAGTTAATAGAGGGTTTTAGGACTTTAGTTACATTATAAATCATTTGTTGATGGTACCATACTCGTTTTAGGAATTGTGGTGGGTTCTAAGGTGATTTTATCATGTGAAAAAACCTTCTGCTGTGATATCATGAATATTGTTTGAAAGAAAACTAATATCTCATGATTTTCCCACAGTGGTTTGGAAGGGGATCTATAAGCTATACTGAAAGCATATTTTCTGTAAATTCACATTATCTTTCTCAGTCATGTGAAAATGAAGTCTGACATTCTCAGTAAAACATGTACATCCAACAAGGACAGAGACTGTCAGTTGATTCCTTTGTGTTCTACTGCAGCCTCCTAGAGTGTTCTAAAGAACAACTAGAGCGCTAACAGTCCTACTTATTACAAAGGTATGGCACACCAGAAGCCATCTTGATTGGAATAAAGTGGTAACTCTTAAAACATTTAATTTAAAAAGAAACAACATGAGGGGGTATATTTTGCCATAGAAAGTATGATTAGTGCTGCAGAATGAAAAATTAGGGCACATTTTGAGTGACTCCTCAAATCCTTTTCTATTTCATTAAAACATTCTGACATGCAGTCTCCCAAAATGGCCACCAGAGACAAAAGAGCCCAAATGTAGCCCAAATATCACCCAGATGTAGCCCAAGTATAGCCCAATGACAGAATGTCCCAGAGTGTTCTAAAGAACAACTAGAGCGCTAACAGTCCTATTTATTACAAAGGTATGGCACACCTGAAGCCATCTTGATTGGAATAAAGTGGTAACTCTTAAAACATTTAATTTAAAAAGAAACAACATGAGGGGGTATATTTTGCCATAGAAAGTATGATTAGTGCTGCAGAATGAAAAATTAGGGCACATTTTGAGTGACTTTTCAAATCCTTTTCTATTTCATTAAAACATTCTGACATGCAGTCTCCCAAAATGGCCACCAGAGACAAAAGAGCCCAAATGTAGCCCAAATATCACCCAGATGTAGCCCAAGTATAGCCCAATGACAGAATGTCCCAGAGTGTTCTAAAGAACAACTAGAGCGCTAACAGTCCTACTTATTACAAAGGTATAGCACACCTGGAGCCATCGTGATGGGAATAAAGTGGTAACTCTTAAAACATTTAATTTAAAAAGGAACAAAATGAGGGGGTATATTATGCAATAGAAGGTATTATTAGTGCTGCAGAAAGAAAAATTAGGGCACATTTTGAGTGACTTTTCAAATCCTCTTCTATTTCATTAAAAAATTCTGACATGCAGTCTCCCAAAATGGCCACCAGAGACAAAAGAGCCCAAATGTAGCCCAAATATCACCCAGATGTAGCCCAAGTATAGCCCAATGACAGAATGTCCCAGAGTGTTCTAAAGAACAACTAGAGCGCTAACAGTCCTACTTATTACAAAGGTATGGCACACCTGAAGCCATCTTGATTGGAATAAAGTGGTAACTCTTAAAACATTTAATTTAAAAAGGAACAAAATGAGGGGGTATATTTTGCCATATGAATTATGATTAGTGCTGCAGAAAGAAAAATTAGGGCACATTTTGAGTGACTTCTCAAACCCTCTTCAATTTCATTAAAAAATTCTGACATACAGTCTCCCAAGATGGCCACCAGAGACAAAAGAGCCTAAATGTAGCCCAAATATCACCCAGATGTACCCCAAGTATAGCCCAATGACAGAATGTCCCAGCGTGTTCTAAAGAACAACTAGAGCGCTAACAGTCTTACTTATGACAAAAGTATGGCACACCAGAAGCCATCTTGATTGGAATGAAGTGGTAAGTCTGAAAACACTCAATTTAAAAAGGAACAACATGAGGGGGTTAATTTTGCCATAGAAAGTATGATTAGTGCTTCAGAAAGAAAAATTAGGGATCATTTTGAGTGACTTCTCAAATCCTCTTCTATTTCATTAAAAAAAATTCTGACATGCAGACTGAAACATGCACTTTGAATACCAGCAGCAGACGTCCCTGGTGAGCAGTAGCTTTACTACAGTGATCTAATGTGCAACTAGAGTGCTAACATTCAGAATTTATGGCAAATGTGTGACACATCTGAATGCCTTCTTGATGGAACCAAAGTAAACAAGCATTGAAAATGCAACAGATCTCGCCCTCGTTTAAGTTAAAGCCATTCTGTTTGTAATGAGGTGGCTTTTTAGCTTTGCTTTTATTAGTGTTTTTTCAACTTTCATGTAAATAACATGCATCTGTATGCATATAAGTATATGTATGCATGCATTTATGTTTGTATTTATATAGATATACAGATGATATATGTTTATATATGTATGTATATATATATATTCACTGAAAAAACCATAGGTTATAGACCATATATAGTTAGGAATTAGCATTTACAAAACCTTGAAAATTCACAGAAAAAACCATAGGTTATAGACCATATATAGTTAGGAATTAGCATTTACAAAACCTTGAAAATTCACTGAAAAAACCATAGGTTATAGACCATATATAGTTAGGAATTCGCATTTACAAAACCTTATTTTACTCACACAAAACCATTGAAATTCCATATATAGTTAGTTGCACTAACTATATATCGCGCACCCGCAATCCACTGCTGATGATGTCACATATTACATCATTCATGACATGGTCAGTGACCTCACTGATGACATCACTGATGACATCTCAAATGACATCACTGATGACATCACTGATGACAACATCCAGTGACTGTATGTTTCTGTAAAGTTAAAATATGTCTTACATATTGAAGAATGAGTGGATGTATAAGTGTCTGGATGAAGGATTTAGTAGGTGCATGACTGACTGTATGAGTGAGTGATTAAATGTGTCTCACTGAGTGCATGGGTTAGTGACTAAACTGTCTTAATTTGTGCATCATTATGTCTGTTGTTCTGTAAACTGTTGCATGTGTTAATAAGTAGCTATATGAGTAACTATATGGGTTATTGATTGGTTGCCCATGGGAGACTGAGTGTGTGTGTGGGTGGCTGGGAGGTGTATGACTCTGTGCATAGATGTGTGAGCAGTTGATTCACTAGATGTATGGTTTCAAAAGTGCATGTGGAAACAGCTGTATGGGCGGTTGACTGTGTGCATGAGTGTATTGGTGAGTGAATGGATATCTCAGTGCTACATGTCAAAGTAAGTACATATGTAAAACACAGTACATGTGAGAGTTGACATATATAAATAACTGTGCATAAGAGCCAGTGAATGTGTGAGTGGCTGTATGGATCATTGTGAACTTGTATCAGGGATTGTATGAGAGAGTAAATATGTGTTAGTATATGTTTGAATAAGTAAAGTTTGTATAACTGTATAGTTGAGGAAATGGAGGTGTGATTGATTCTTTGCATGACTGACTAGGTGTGTGAGTAACTCCATGGATGAGTGACAGTCTGTGAGTGTCTGTTTACACTGATTGTATTTAAGGTTATATTAGAGTCTGAAGAGGTTCATCGTATTATCACATGAATGATATCATCAGTGATGTGATCAGTAATGTCAAATGAGATGTCATCAGTGATGTCATCAGTGATGTCATCAGTGATGTCATCAGTGATGTCATTTGAGATGTCATCAGTGATGTCATCAGTGATGTCACTGACCATGTCATGAATGATGTAATATGTGACATCATCAGCAATGGATTGCGGGTGCGCGATATATAGTTAGTGCAACTAACTATATATGGAATTTCAATGGTTTTGTGTGAGTAAAATAAGGTTTTGTAAATGCGAATTCCTAACTATATATGGTCTATAACCTATGGTTTTTTCAGTGAATATATATATATTCACTCCACAATTCTTCCCAATATCGAAGAAAACAGTGCGTGTGTGACCAAGCCGTAATGGCGAAACGTGTCGTTGAGATTTGTTCATCTGCCAAATAAATTCTTCAACAGAAGCCCTGGGTGTCCTGTTTTCTTCGATATCGGGAAGAATTGTGGAGCGAATAAGCAAGCCTGCTGGTGGCTAGAACAGGACCGCCCAAGACAGCCTGACTCTTTTACCAGCAATAGTGGAGAATATATATATATATATATATATATATATATATATATATATATATATATATATATATATATATATATATATATATATATATATTACCTACTGGCGTCTCGCCAGTAGGTATATATAGTTAGGATTTTTTGTCTATGGGACTTTTGAAAATTCTATGTCTAATAACTTTGGCGTTTGTGGACGGAATCGGCTGAAATTTTCAGGAAAATGGCACATTTAGTTCCTGAGCAGCCCCTGAAAATTTGGGGGGGTTTCGTCAAGGGGGGGCCGAGAAAAAAGGGAGGTCCCAAAACGCGTTTTTCCCATTCATTTTTCCATAGGGCGGTTGGACTCGAACGGCTGAATGGATTTGCACGAAACTTGGCAAAATTGTAGGGACTGTTAGCCCGATGTGCCTTTGCTAGGTCTCAATATATGTGCTTCAGTGGATTTTGAGAAATTAACGTTTAAATCAAGATATATATCTGTAACAGCGCTCCGGGCAGCGATCCGGTCCGCTTACTTTTCGCGTTTCGGAACTTTGCGCGCAGAAAGCTGATTGGCTCTCCGGTGTCTGTCAACATTCTAAACAGTCCGGAGCGGCCGCCATCTTGTCTCTCGGAAGGATCGAGAGAGAAGAAGAGGTGAAAAACGAAGGGGGAATTTAATGAAAGGGGGCAAGGAATCCCCCTCTTGACCCCCTAGGAATGTTGTTGGGGTTATTAAAGGGTCCCGTGGGGAAAAAAAAAAAAATGATTTTTCACGGTAGAAGCGCTTCACGGGCCGCGAACTGGGCCGCAAACTGGTAGCGAAACGGGAATTCGCCATTTTGTGCTTCGTTAATTAAATTACTAGGTATAAGGGGGTGCGGGAGACGTATCCTAATCCCCTATGTTTCCTGAGGGTGGCTGAGGAGGCTGATATATGTTGATACATCTCTTCCAGCGGCTGCGCCATCTTGCCTTTTTTCCAATGCCACAATTTTGTCGTGCACGGCAGCCATTTTAGATGCCAGGCTGGTCCCAGGCTATCACCTACCCCTGCGGATGTAGTTTATGGCCCCAGCTGTAGAGAATTCAGACATGCCAACCCTCCCGATTCAGGCGTGTGACTACTGATTTCAGTGCTAGTCTCCCGCCTCCCGATTTCTGCAAGCAAAAACCCGGGGGCATATTACGAACAACTAGCGATAATTTTTGTCTCTAACTTGTTTAGAGACAAAAATTATCGCCGCACATCAGCGATTTTTATCGCAGATAAACCTTGCTATTATCGCAGAAAAGTCAGCGATATTCATGTATTATCGAGCAAATGCTCTTAGCCATGTTATCCACCTCCCATTGGATAACATGGCTAAGAACTGCTCAGGGCAGGTGTTAGATTTTGGAGATATTCGCGCTTAGCGCGAATATCTCCAAAAGTTGGTAATAGGAGAAAGCGATGTTAGGGACTGTTTCCAGTCGCTAACATCTTGGCACGCCACTTTGCATGTTATTAGTGATAAGTATCACTGACATGCAAAGCGGGGCCCAAGATGGTCGCTATCTCCTTTTAGCTGTCACTAACTGGTGTTAGCGACAGCTTGGTAATAGGGAGATAATTTTATCTCCGCTTTCATGGCTTTTAAAGCCAAAAAAGCGGAGATAAACCCCCTTGATAATATGCCCCACGATTCCTTGGGGGTTTCAGCTGACAGGGCTTGGTATTGTGTTACATGGTAATTTTTCCAGGAAACGTCAGAGGGTCGATGCAGGGGTTCTAGAAGAGGTGATAAACCATTTAAGCCTCATGAACAAGCGCATGGTCTTTTAAAGATTTGTGAAGTACTCGGGGCGGCGGTGTGTGTGTGCCCTCTTTCAGGAGCGGGCGGGGGGGCACTGCCAGCAACTTGCCAGGTCAGGTAGTGTTCAACACGTGCATCACCCTTTCTCTGCCTGCTATTGCGCTCCATGCTTCGGAAAGGTAAGAAAAAGAACGTGCATTTGAGTTTGAAATGTCCGATCCTGCAGCAGCACACTTCCAAAGCCCACACATGACAATAACCCGATTCAAGGCCCTATTCACCCGTTTTAAAAAAAATAGATAACACTCCAACAAAGTAAGATTATAAAACTTTATTAACTTTTAACTATAATGAACGGAACAAAAACTAAAAACATTTAAACATTTTTCAACTCAAAAAGCAACAATGGTTAGAAGCTGTCTTTTGTGCGAATAGTCCCAAGGCAGCACAACGTGCAGAGTTCTGGACGGCACCCAGGTGATGTCGCCTGGGTGCCGCACTGGTTTTGGAATCCTACAATGCAGCACAGAAAAACAGCGTGGGGCGTCCCGGGTGGTGCGGGGGGAGGCCTTGTCAGTAGCGGTCTGTTGTGCGAATAGTCCCAAGGCAGCAGAACGCGTTGAGATGTTGATGGGACTGTGTCCAGTGTCCCATGGCTGACACAACATGTACGACAGGCACCCAGGTGATGTCCAGTAAACTGCCGCACTGGTTTTGGTATCCTACAATGCTGCTCCGAAAATTGGCGTGCGGCGCCCCGGGGGGGGGGGGGGGGGCGTGGGGGAGGCGGCGTGAACGGGCCTCCCCAGGTGGCGGCCATCTAGCTGAGTTGCGCCCGCTCTTGCGGCTACAGCGTCTCGCTCACCATGTTGTTGAGTTGCTCCCACTCTTGCAGTGCAGCGATAGGCGGCTGCCACATGGCTCTTAAAATGGCGGACGGCTCCTCGGTTTTGGGCCTGGCCCACTGAAATGGCCCTGGGACACCTTGGAACTCGGACGCTTGCCTGCTAGGGCTTGGGCTCCATTCTCGAAAAGCCTCCCCTCAGCCGTGAAGATTCTACAAAAGTCTTGGGGGCCCCCGACTCCCGCAGGCTTCCGGTGGGGAGCGGCTGCCATGATTGCTCGCGGAATGACCACGACGGAGCCACGAGATGGTGGTGCTCTCATGCTGACGCCAGCTTCAGTCTGAATGATCCAGAAACAAGGTGGGGCTTTCATCGTTTGGGAAAAAAAAATGTTCTAAACCAATGAAAAGTGTTATTTTTAGGTCATATGACCAAGCCTTCCATCTTTAGGAAACCAAAAGTAAAATGAACCAATGAAAAGTTTTATAAACAAGTCACATGACCTGTTATGCGGCATAGGGCTACAAAAAGCGTAGAAAATCCGTTGGCACGTGAGGCGGCGTCAGTAGCGGACCGCTGTGCTAATAGGCCGAAGGCAGCACAACGCGCCGAGATTCGGATGGCACCGAGGTGGTGTCCAGCAAATTGCCGCACTGGTGTGGCCATCCTACAATGCTGCGCCGAAAGACGGCGTGTCCAGCTGAGTTTCTCCCGCTCTTGCGGTACAGTGACTAGAACGCGCCGAGATCCGGATGGCACCGAGGTGGTGTCCAGCAAATTGCCGCACTGGTGTGGCCATCCTACAATGCTGCGCCGAAAGACGGCGTGTCCAGCTGAGTTGCGGTCACTGTTGCGGTACAGTGACTCGAACGCGCCGAGATCCGGATGGCACCGAGGTGGTGTCCAGCAAATTTCCGCACTGGTGTGGCCATCCTACAATGCTGCGCCGAAAAACGGCGTGTCCAGCTGAGTTGCGGTCACTGTTGCGGTACAGTGACTCGAACGCGCCGAGATGCGGATGGCACCGAGGTGGTGTCCAGCAAATTGCCGCACTGGTGTGGCCATCCTACAATGCTGCGCCGAGAGATGGCGTGTCCAGCTGAGTTGCGGTCACTCTTGCGGTACAGTGAGTCGAACGCGCCGAGATCTGGATGGCCCCGATGTTGTGTCCAGCAAGTTGCCGCACTGGTGTGGCCATCCTACAATGCTGCGCCGAAAGTCGGCGTGGGGTGCCCCGTTGGCTTATGAGGTGATGTCAGTAGTGGACCGATGTGTGAATAGGTCGGAACCAGCACAAGGCGCCAAGATCCGAATGGCAAGTCCTGGATGTTGAGTGCCTCAGTTGAGAGTTCTGAGCAGTGCTTGTAAGACTGTCTGAAGCTTATTTGCACCTGCTGCAGCTTCACTATTGCCCTGGTGTGGCCAAAGGTGGCACATGACATAGGCGGCCGGCTCCCGAGGTCCGGCGGAACTTTTTTCCTTTTCCTTTCTGCTTCTTTTCCTACAATCCGTTTCATCTGAAGACACGACCAGGTCCCTGAATGTGTGCAGGGGGACGCTATTGATTGAATGAAAATGGCGGCTTGACACAAAGCTGACTCAAGCGTTACTGTTGATGCTATACAGACAAAAATTGGTTTTCAGTTTGTACATTCTTCAGGTTTTTTTTTTCCATCCAAGTCTGATTGAGAGTTTGTAGAAAAATGGCTTCAGATTTTCCACATACTACTCTTCAACATTCTTCCTAAATGTAACAATGTGAAACTCACTAGGAGAACGGCTGTTTCTGTTTCCTTTCAAAATGCTGCCAACAATATTTTCTGAATGGAAGACACCATCTTGTAGCATAAAGGGCCGAAAGGGGTTCTGGTCTGGCCGATGGTTGGTGGAGACATTTTGACTATATCTTGGACCTGCCCGGCCTCGCCCAAAATGGCGCCGGTATAAATGGGACTCGTAACTCCTTGCCCGCAAATGTATATCTAGAAAATGTTATTGTAAGTGGCCCTGTCGTATTTTAATTACAAAATGTACGTCCACCGATTCCGCAACTGTTAGACACCTTTGTTCTTGCAACCTAATGGCCCGCTCGTTACGTTCTTCTACAGTGTAAATGTCTCCTCATCATATACGATTTCAGTTTGCTCCGTGGCCGGCCCACGTGGTTATAGGCCCATATTTGTATACTGACATTTTCACAATAAAGGTTTTTAAAACAAAACACGGTAGTAGTATTTACATTGGTAAAGTTTTTACTTTTAGTCACTGTTTTCGAATCAGTAAAGGCAAGTGAAATAAAGCAGTCCAATTACATGACGGATAAAAGGTATAATATGTAGGAACGCAGTAAAGATAAATGCTTAAGGGCAGTTGTGTTTTTCATGTCTGCAATATAAAGTGATCGATAAGAATCTGATAATCAGGCGTATCGGCGACTAAGACAGCAGGCCGAATCTCTTTTACTCAACGGCTCCGTCATGGAAGGAAGAAATGCCCTTTTTCTCGAAAAAGGAATATATTTTACTTACAAGACAGTTGTAAATTTTCCGGGAAAGTACATTAGCCTGGAATATTATAACATATGTTTGAAAAAAAAATATTGTTCGAAAACAATAAAAAGCGTAATTTTTAGGTCATATGACCAAGCTTTTCATCATTAAATTAACAAAAGTAAAATGAACCAATGAAAAGTTTTATTAACAAGTCACATGACCTGTTATGCTTACGTTACGCGCTGCGCGCCGCGCCTCGGATCACTTCCGGGTGCGGTAACGCGGCGTGTCATATAACGCATTACGCGACAACGTAGGTCAAGAATATAGTCAAAATGTCTCCACCAACCAGCGTTCGGAACACAACCCCTTTCAGCAGTCCAAAAAGTTCTGTTAAATGACAACAGAGGGGACAGGCAACAAGAACCATCAGTCAAAGAGGGGAGGGCAAGTTCTTCTCTTCCGGGTCATGTTGGGGCGCTACCGGAACTGATCGAATTGGTAGTCTACAGTGTTTCTGGATGTTTCAGACTAAAGCTGGCGTCAGCATGAGACCACTACCATCTCGTAGCTCCGTCGTGGCCATTCCACGAGCAATCATGGCAGCCGCTCCCCACCAGAAGCCTGCGGGAGTCGGAGGCCCCCAAGACTTTTGTAGAATCTTCACGGCTGAGGGGACGCTTTTCGAGAATGGGACCCAAGCCCTATCAGGGAAGCGTCCGAGTTCAAAGGTGTCCCAGGGCCATTTTAGTGGACCAGGCCCAAAACCGAAGAGCCGGCCGCCATTTTGAGAGTCCTGTGGCAGCCGCCTATCGCTGCACCGCAAGAGTGGGCGCAATTCAGCTGGATGGTGGGCAAGACGCTGTAGCCGCAAGAGTGGGCGCAACTCAGCTGGATGGGACAAGGTTCAGAATTGAAGAGTCATCAAAAGGCAAAAAGTTCCGCCGGACCCCGGGAGCCGGCCGCCTATGTCGGGGGCGATCTCAGGCTACACCAGTGCTATAAGACTTGGGGAGGGTGTCGGAGCCAAGCGTCTTCTCCGAGTCCATGGCCATCACACCGCCCCTCAGGGGCCTCCGTCAAGCTGTTTAGGAAGGTAACATATCACATTGTTTTCTAATGCAGTCAGGTCCACAAACGACACTCACTTACTTTGAGAATAGTGAAGCTGCAGTAGGTGGAAATAAGCTTCAGACAGTGTTACAAGCACTGCTCAGAACTCTTAACTATGGCACCCAACATCCAGAACTTATGCCATTTGAGAATGGCAGTGACATCGAAGCAACTCAGGGACCAAAACCATTAACGTACTTTCACGTATGAAAATCTTACTTGGGGAGGGGGCAGGAGCGAAGCGGCCCCTCCCAGTCAGCGCCACCACACCGTATGTTGAAAATTTGAAGCCATCGTTCTACAAAGTCAACAAAACTTGGATTGAAAAATCTAGAAAAATGTACAAACTGAAAACCAGTTTTGGTCTGCATAGCATCAGTAGCAACGCTTGAGTCAGCTTTGTGTCAAGCCGCCATTTTGATTCAACAAAGCACAGGCATTGAAAAAGGCTCAAACTCAGAACTCTGAACTATGGCACCCAACATCCAGGAGCTTGCCATCCGGATCTTGGAGCCTTGTGCTGCTTTCGACCTATTCACACATCGGTCCACTACTGACATCATCTTATAAACCAACGTTATGTAAATAGTTTTTTATTAAAATGTTTTACCCTGTTTCTTTGCTGGTGTGTTGTCTATATTTTTAATATTTGCATAGGGTTTGTCGTTATTTTGTGCGGGATGGGTGATGGAGCCGAGTTGTCTTGCAGCCCTCATGGTGTGGAGCTCAGTTCATCTCACTATTTTCGTATTTCTCATGAAGGGTTGTTCCTAATATTTCTATTTTAGCGAGGTCAAAAAGAGATCCAATTAGTGGCCTACTGATTTTGCTCGATTACTTTTATTTTTTTACACGATTTTTCACTATCTGCAAAGACTAAACAGAGTATTGCGACTTTGTGCTTGTTTGTAAATAGAGAATGATCCAAAGAGAACCAATTCTAAAACAGTAAATGCTTGGACAACTATCAATCAAATGGAGAGACAAGCAGGCACATCGGATTACAACGGGGGTAAAGGCCTGCGTTAACTACCCTTCAGTATCTGCAAAGAGAGAGTACTACTAAGACAAAAGAGGGGAGGGGGGGGTGCATCGTTCAAAGCACATCAGCGTGCATAAATACGATAATGTTTTTATCTATCACGTACTTGACATTTTAAAGCTTTTCATATTTGCTATTAAAAAACCAATGAAATTCACAGAAAAAACCATAGGTTATAGTGGATATATAGTTAGGAATTTGCATTTACAAAACCTTGAAAATTCAATGAAAAAACCATTGGTTTTAGGCCATATATAGTTAGGGATTTGCATTTACAAAACCTTATTTTACTCGCATAAAACCATTGAAATTCCATATATAGTTATAAGCGCTAACTATATATCGCGCACCCGCAATCCACTGCTGATGATGTCACATATTACATCATTCATGACATGGTTAGTGACATCACTGATGACTTCACTGATGACATCTCAAATGACATCACTGATGACATCACTGAAAACATCTCATTTGACATGACTGATAACATCACTGATGATATCATTCATGTGATAATACGATGAACCTCTTCAGACTCTAATATAACCTTAGATACAATCAGTGTAAACAGACACTCACAGACTGTCACTCATCCATGGAGTTACTCACACACCTAGTCAGTCATGCAAAGAATCAATCACACCTCCATTTCCTCAAATATACAGTTATACAAACTTTACTTATTCAAACATATACTAACACATATTTACTCTCTTATACAATCCCTGATACAAGTTCACAATGATCCATACAGCCACTCACACATTCACTGGCTCTTATGCACAGTTATTTATATATGTCAACTCTCACATGTACTGTGTTTTACATATGTACTTACTTTGACATGTAGCACTGAGATATCCATTCACTCACCAATACACTCATGCACACAGTCAACCGCCCATACAGCTGTTTCCACATGCACTTTTGAAACCATACATCTAGTGAATCAACTGCTCACACATCTATGCACAGAGTCACACACCTCCCAGCCACCCACACACACACTCAGTATCCCATACAAATACTTGGGCAACCAATCAATAACCCATATAGTTACTCATATAGCTACTTATCAACACATGCAACAGTTTACAGAACAACAGACATAATGATGCACAAATTAAGACAGTTTAGTCACTAACCCATGCACTCAGTGAGACACATTTAATCACTCACTCATACAGTCAGTCATGCACCTACTAAATCCTTCATCCAGACACTTATATATCCACTCATTCTTCAATATGTAAGAGATATTTTAACTTTACAGAAACATACAGTCACTGGATGTTGTCATCAGTGATGTCATCAGTGATGTCATTTGAGATGTCATCAGTGATGTCATCAGTGATGTCACTAACCATGTCATGAATGATGTAATATGTGACATCATCAGCAGTGGATTGCGGGTGCGCGATATATAGTTAGCGCTTATAACTATATATGGAATTTCAATGGTTTTATGCGAGTAAAATAAGGTTTTGTAAATGCAAATCCCTAACTATATATGGCCTAAAACCAATGGTTTTTTCATTGAATATATATATATATATATATATATATATATATATATATATATATATATATATATATATATATATATATATATATATATATATATATATATATATATATATATATATATATATCCACAACACTTGATCCCAATCCCTGGACCGTTTCACAAAAATGAGAGCACTCAAGCTGTATAGCGCAGTTCACATGCCATATTTATTCATAGCATTTTCAGTTTTTCAAAAGGAGGGTTTAACAAACGCGTTTCGGCGTCTCTGCCTTCGTCAGTATAAACCTGATTAACATTTTGTGTGCTTTAAATAAAGTTTTGTTACGACATTCAGTCACATGATAAAAGAGAAATAAAAAACGGCACAAAATATACAATTAAGTCATTGATGCGGCCATCTTTAAGTGATCAACATAACACTAAAGTGGTATCTATATTAACATCCATCATCAATTCATTGTGCATCTATAACATTTTCATGCTAAGATTCTGCTATTCTTTTGTAATAACAGTTATAATATTTTATATGTTTGAAGGTTTGATGGCTCTTGCTAGCTTGTTGGCCTTGGTTTATCGTGCCATCGGTTAGCAATGTACCCATACTTATGTAGCCCTGAATGGGCTATATCAAATATTATTTAAGGTACAGTGTAACTTTATTAAAAATCGGACAGTAGTAGGGAAGTTCAGCTGGAGGCAGTTAAGATACAATTAAGACAATGACATCGATAGTATCTGAACGTACCCTATGTGAGCCCACATCTCCTCTTCATTGTTTAGGCCCCCTGGGGTCTTTGTCTGGAGCATTATGATAAACCTAGATTCTAGGGTTCTGAGTTTTTTGACCCAGTCTCCCCCTCGTTCTGTTTTTATCAGTTGATCTAAGACAAAAAAGGTGAGTAAGTTACTGTTGCTTTTGTCTAGTAGCTCAAAATGACGCGCCACAGGATAACTCTGATCCCTTGTAGTGATCGCTCTCATATGCTCCAAGACTCTTAATTTTGTTTGTTTTGTGGTGCTTCCTACATATTTTTTCCCACATGGACACATCAGACAGTATACAGTGAACTCCGAATTGCAATTCAGCAATTTAGATATCACTGCCCTGCCTGTTTTCCCTGGTATTTGGTAGTCTTTGACTTTATGTGAGTTCTTGCACGCTTTGCATTTCCATGCAATGATAGAATCCTGTCACTGATGGTTTCTTCTTTTTTTTGCAATCATAATGACTATTGACCAGATGATCCTTAAGAGAGTTTCCTTTCCTATACGTCACCAGTGGGTGATCAGACAATGCTTTCCCCACAAAATTGCCTGACTTAAGTATGTTCCAATTTTTCTTAAGGATTTGAAACATCTCTGAAGATTTCTCTGAGAAGTTGGTAATTAATCTCAGTTTCGAATCTCCACTCTTTGGCTTGTCAATTAGTAACTCATTTCTTATTGTTGCATTACTTTTAGCTTCAGCTTGATCTAAGACCCCATCACAATATCCCCTCTGTTTAAATCTTGCTCTTGACTCATTCCTGGCTCTTTCATGTTCCATATCAGTGGAGCAGTTCCGCTTCATTCGTAGGAACTCCCCCAATGGGATATTGTTAATCACACTTCTTGGATGGCAGCTTCCCGCATGCAGGATGGTATTTCCTGCTGTGGGTTTTCAATAAAGGGCTGTTTGGATGGTACTGTCTTCCACATAGACTCTTAGGTCCAGATAGAAGACTTCTTTCTTACTGATGGTACTGGTGAAGCTAAGGTTTAGTTGGTTTACATTCAAACATCTGATATACTCTTCAGCCTCACTTTCTGGACCCCGCCACAAGATGAACAAATCATCAATGTAGCGGGTCCACAGCGTAATTTTGTTCAACCATTTTTCATTGGTTCCCGCCCAGGCCACGTGCTTCTCCCACCAGCCCACGCATAGGTTCGCGTAGCTGGGGGCGAAGCACGTGCCCTTCGCAGTACCCTGGAGCTGCAGATAGAGCTGGTCAATTCCACCAACATGCGATTGTGGGTCCTGTACTTTAGGGCTCTTTTTTCCAGAAAGAATTTCATAGCTTTAAGTCCATCCTAGTGTTTAATCGAGGTATATAGACTTGAAATGTCCAATGTTATCAAAATCATGTCATCCTCCCATTTTACTCCTTGGATAATTCGTAAGAAGTCTTTAGTGTCTCTCAAGTAGGAACTTAGATTTTTCACTAGTGGTGAGATAAAATTGTCAATATAGGTAGAAGTGTTCTTTAGCAAACTGTTTTTAGCCGACACAATAGGCCGTCCTGGTGGCCAGATTTTATTTTTGTGTACTTTGGGCAAGTGGTAGAACGTTGCTAGTTGGGGATGTTTACATTTTACATTTTGCCAATCGGTATGGTCCAGAATACCCTCATCTCTCCATTTCATGATGAGGATATTGAAATTCTGATATGGAATATCACCACCAGAAAGTGTTGGCAGCCATCTTGGGACTCGGCTTCATCCACGTTTCAAAAAGAAACGTTAAAAAAAGAGAAGGGGACAGGGTAGGAATACCTTGACCCCCTTGGACTCCTGGGGGGGATGGGGGGGGGGGCACTAGGACCTCGCACTAAATCCATGGTTAGTGCCGGACAATTCCCCCAAAAAAGAAGTACGGACTCCGGTGCTTCTTTACTAATTGTCCCCAGGGTGGACCAGGTCCAAGAGGCATGAGGGCTAACATAAAACCCCCCTGAGGCTTATGCTGTTTAATGGGTAACTTTAACTGCTGAATTTGACTGGTTTTGTATGAGTGAAATGTGAGCCTAACTATAACTTCTCTCTAACCTTTGGTTTAATCAGTAAAAAAACAAATATATATATATATATATATATAAACATGTATATATACATATGTATAAATATATGTCGAAAACCCCTCCAACAAAGAAAGGCAGAGCCCACAGTAGGGGAGCAAGACGGAGATTCTTTATTCCAATTGACATGGCAGCGGGCGTATGCATTTCGGCCGTGTGGCCTCTTCAGCGCCCAGAGTGAAACAGGAAAGGGAGGTTTAATTACAAGGTGTGTCTTGTCCCAACAGAAATAGTGCAAGTTCGCTCCGCCTCCATCGGTGATTGGTATCACCTGTGAAACATCCTGAAGTGTCGAATTGACTGCAAGTCCCAGAATGCAGTTGTAAGTCAGGATCGGGCGGCCAAGTGGTTGCGCAAACTTCAGGGTTCTGTAAAACCTTCTGCTGATGTCCTGCGCTGCCTACGGGAATATGTCTTCTCCTCGAGTCCCCTGACTGCACAACCATATCTTCCAGGGATCTCTTCAGCGGGGGTAAGTATGACTGTGCATCTCACCCAGCGCGGAATACAGTGACTCCGACACCGCTTCTTTTTACGCCTGAATTAGACAGGTGGCGCTGGGTCTTTTCAATAACTTGAAACAAAGTACTGCTGCCGAAACACCAACGCCAGTATAGACCCAGCCATCTTGTGTGCAGGAACCTCTGTGGTACGCCGCTGGCTGGCGTTGCATAAATGTCGAAAACCCCTCCAACAAAGAAAGGCAGAGGAAGCAGTAGGGGAGCAAGACGGAGATTTCTTTATTCCAATTGACATGGCAGCGGGCGTATGCATTTCGGCCGTGTGGCCTCTTCAGCGCCCAGAGTGAAACAGGAAAGGGAGGTTTAATTACAAGGTGTGTCCTGCGCTGCCTACAGGAATATGTCTTCTCCTCGAGTCCCCTGACTGCACAACCATATCTTCCAGGGATCTCTTCAGCGGGGGTAAGTATGACTGTGCATCTCACCCAGCGCGGAATACAGTGACTCCGACACCGCTTCTTTTTCTGCCTGAATTAGAGAGGTATATATAAAGGAACAGGAGTATGAACCCATCAACCGATTGGGATTGGGGTCTAAGGAAGTGTATACAAAACAATATCCCAAAGGGTATGATTGAACAGATTAATAAACAATGACTGGTAAGGATATCTACACAGTATTATCCTAAAAAGATCAAGGAGTCAATTATTTCGTTCATAGTACTGCTAGAAAGCATCATTTTATATTATAAAGAATCAAGGAAAGGGGGGGGTGGAAAAACAAGTCAATACAATTGGTTACAGCACTGTGTGAACAATTAAACAAATAACAAGTAACAAGTATCAGCCCTAAGGGTTGTACAAGGTGCACGAGTGCAGTGAATTGTGACACTATGGCAGCGCAAGTGACAAAGAATACAGCGTGAGCGGCACAAAGTGCAAGGTGCAAATATATACAGTGAAAATACACAATGGTTTCCAATTCAATTATGGTGTCCTAATTCAATGTTTCTAAGGAGAGCCACTGTGAAGGGGCGCCTATAGTCTGGCTGTTTAGTCGACGACGTTTCGATCCGTTTGAATGAGGATCATCTTCAGGACATGGTGGGCTGAGTACAGTGCTGTATGGGA
>NW_028253521.1:0-77777 GCF_964263255.1 Lissotriton vulgaris
GCACCCATAAGGAGTCTATGATGGTGTTATGCAACAACTTTGTGCAATTTCCTTTCTGAATGATAGTCCTGTATGGCTTCTCTCCCATCCATAACTACCTTGGCTGGTCTTCATTTTAGGTTTCTCCTGTTGGTCATACAGATGTTTTGGCTTTTCAGGGGATGTGCTTTAGCTACCTTTGTTTCTTTCTTCAGTAGTCAGCTTGGAGTTGGGGCTTGCAGGTGCTTCTGGTGGGTTTCATTATGCCTGCTTGTCAGTTAGGCATAACGCTGCTCGATTCTCTTTAATGTTTTCTATCCTCCTTTGTTATTATGTGAAAGGAGTTGCCTCATTACAGTTTCTTCCTGTCACATCCTTGTTTTTGGTTTATTACCTGCAGAGGTTGGTTCCTCCTGTTTATAGTTCTGTTTATATATTGTTCTCTGTTGGAGTGACGATTTGAGCAACTTGAGCACCGATGCACAGTAAGTTCTCTACATTACAAAGTTGGTTGTCAGGCCCAGGGGTGGACTATTCTCTTTCTTTTGTCTCACATGAGCAGCGGTTTTTTCTTCTACCTTTTTGTTCTTAAGCGGGACAGAGATTCTTTTTACTAAGACCTCACTTTCATTGGCCTCTCTTTTTTCTGCCTCCTTTGAATTCGCAGTGTGGGTTTCCACCTTCTGCTGGTTGTTAAACACGGTATCAGTATGGATTTGATGGTGTCCCTCTTATTATTACCCTTCTTGGGATTTGCAGGTGGTTGTCTTTTGTGTTTTTTCCCCTGTGTCACCACGACAGCCCATCTCTCATTGCGGAGTGAGCTAGGCCATGGAGCCAGCAAGATCATCATACTTATTCAGTCCTTACAGAGAGTAGGAACAGCTGCCTCCCAGGTTGCAATCAGCATTCCAGAATGGGCATTGAACTTTCATTTTCAGTAAGTAAGAAAGAGGTTGAAAGTATTTCTGGCTTGGTCTCTCTCTGTCTCGATTTCTCTCTTTGTTACCGTTAAACTTTGAGTTTTAATGACATCTTCTGTGGGCACTGTCTTTTGTATGCCCTGAATCCCTTAAATATCAGGGGTGATGTGTTTCTTCTGCTATGTGCTAGATGGTTTCAGAAGTATATCTTCATTTTGTTATAGTGCCATGATTGGTTTCTTCTTCCCCTTCTTTGTGGGCTAGTAGCCCAGTGATTGAAGTCTCTTAAGCTCACCTGAAGTTAATAGGTTCTTTTCCCACTGGTACCATAGAATGTGTGTGAATGATTGTGTGTTCACTGTAGGAAAGTGCCCTTGACATGGACACCCCCATTTGTTGCCTGGTATTCTATGCAATTTTGACTAGAAGTATATTGGGTTCCTGATAACCAGGTTCCCAGTGCCAGATCTCTTTCTCTAAACTGTACAATGGTTTCCCCAATTAGCAATACCTTTTGCACCTTCTGTAAGTCCCTAGTAAATGGTACTCCTTGTACCTAGGGCCTGGGGTACAAAAGAGGGTGCCCTCACCACACTCATGAAGACTGCAATTTCAGGCTACATGTCTTGGTGCAAACAAAAGTGAAAACACAACATGGCACACAGCACTTTGTGCCATGCCTGCTGACACTGGATGTTGTATAGGTACGTCACCCCTACAGCAGGCCTTACAGCAGAAGGCAGGATGCACTATACTACATGTGTGGGCATAATGCACAATCAGATATGCCCCTGTACTGAGCAGTCTCATTACTGCCAGTGTAAGTGACCCGGAAAGCCATTTTAAGGACGTGTGGACACTGTTAAAACCAAGTTCTCCAGCTACATGATGGCTTCATGGAGCAGTCTAATTACTGCCAGTGCAAGTGACCAGGAAAGCCATTTTATGGACATGTGGACACTGTTAAAACCAAGTTCTCCAGCTACATGATGGCTTCACTGATTCCAGTGATGGATTTATTAATACATGCACCCAGAGGGCACCTCAGAGAAATCCACTGAAAACCTACCAGTTACCAGTGTGCTGACTGACTGGTCCTAGCCAGCCTGCCAACAAAGAAGAGTTTCTTACTCCAAGGTGAGGGCCTTTCCTCTCAGGAGGTCAGGAACAAAGCCTGCTCGGACAGAGGGTGTTTGCATCCCCTCCCATAGGACGACCTGCGAATTAGCATTCCAAGGGAGGAGGCTTCAAAGAGCCCACCACCTTTGGCATGCAAATCTGGCTTCCTCACAAGAGAGGATGCTGAACCACCCGTACAGAGCCCATTTGGTGCCTGGTCAGGCAGGAAAAATAGTAGACAGAGAGGTACGTTCACCATCAGGCTAATTCCACTCCTAATATGAGCTACCTGAAGTGAAGACAAAAATCAGAAGTCTGCCATCTTTGTGTGGCAAACGTAGGAATTCTGGGACAGGGTTATTCCCACTTTTCACAGGAAATGGTCATATAGGAGGTGTAGTGACCCCCAGGGGTCGGTAGCTAATTGGCTACTACCCTACACTCAGCTAATGCCCCTAAATCTAGTATGTAGGGAAGCCCCTGGCACCAGGAAATCAGGACCTGGCAACCTAAAAGGAGAAGAAGGACTGAACAGCCATGAAAAGCACGAACTGCGGAAGACGCAACTGACTTGGCACCGACCCTGCCGGCCTGTTTGTTGTTCCTGACGATTGCTCCAAAGTCGACTCATCCTGTAATCTGCTGTGCCTCCAAAAGTCTGGGATGACTACCAGTGCTTCTGCCGTGACTCGGGAAATCCCGTGCAGCAGCAGAGCTGCTTCTCTGAACCCTGCAGGTGCTCAAGAAAGAACTGTGAGGACTATAGACTGCATAAACCCGACACCAGTCAGCACCACTGCACCCATCGTTCCACACCCGAGTTAAAGTGGGCCAACAGTGTTAGCATGGTCTCCTAGCCCTCCAGAGAAGAAGCCCACCTTGAGTTTGCCAAGAGAGGACTCCTTGACGCCATGTGCAGCCTCTTTGTGCAGTCCCCCGACTGCCAGTGACTCACACCTCTACACTCGTCACCCATGGCCCCGAGGGAAATGGACCAAATATGTCCCCACGCCCCCAAGCATTGTGGGACCTTAGCCCCCTTGTTGTTTCAGCCTCACTGGTTTCCCAGTACAAACCTTCAGTCTCTTTCTGACCAGACCAATTACCATTGACTAACATTGGGCTCCCGACACCATAACACACCTCTATACCTAGATGTCCCAAAGCCTCCTGAGGTGACCTGTTGATGTGGTCTTTGACTTTGCCCATACTCACCTTAAGTCAGGAGATTGGTCCCTTAAGTCACTGTGAAGTACCCAAATGCAGTACATGTTTTTTTCCTCATAGGATAACATTGAGCACCCAATCCTGAAAAGCACCTCTGCACACGGCTGCCCCAGTGCCACTCAAGGTGACTTGTTGGTGCTGCCCTGGACCTTACCCAATACTTACCTTAAGTCCAGTAGATTTGTCCTGCAAGTCACTGTGAAGAACCTGTATGCAGTGTATGTTTTCTCCTCAATAGGATAATATTGCCCCCTCTGAAAATTGCACTGTCGACTTTTGAAATCCAAAGGTATTGCTATCTTGAAACATACTTACCTGATTCGGATGGTCTTGGTGCCAAAACGTATATAAAGATAAAAGTTATTTTTATAAATTGGTATGGATCTCCTTATTAAGTCATGTGCATCATTTAGTGACTGGGTGTGTGTGTTGTAGATGCCAAACACTCCTATTTGATAATCTTAAGGCTTCTCGGCCACACTACACCCTAGAAGAACACTTTGGGATTGCCAGAGCAAGCCCTTGTCCATTTATAAGGGAATATCTGGACTCTTTGCATGGCATACCGCTTCTTGGTATACTATATGAAGAGCCTGCTTCCTACAATTACCTTCAGTTTTTCATTTCTTTGGGAATCATCGATTTGGTAATTTTGAACTCTAACACTGGGGCTCTGCTACACAGTGCCCAGTGCATGTACTCTGACCCTTATAACAAAGTCTAAATTGGCTTAAAACCCTGTTTGGCATATTTAATTTTGAATTTACTATTTGGAATAAGTCTATTTTATATGTTGTACAAGCTACGCCAATGGTATTTGAATATAAATGTCACATATGAACTGAACAGTATATTCTACCATCCACTTTGTGATCTTGAAAACATGAAACAGGCCTCCACTCAGGCCTTGACCCCTGGCGCATGCAAGCGCTCATGGTTGCAGATAGAATATAACATAACCACTTTTCCCAGCCTAGAACCTCAATTCCAAGTGCTAGCTAAGTGGCAAATTAAGATTTTAGCAGTGAGGGAACTACCAATGCTTTTTAGGTGATCCGACTGCCCGCTTCCCTGGTGGTCTGATCGCTGGATTACGAGCAGAGCAGAGAGACCACCTCAAGACCTCCAACATGTCAGCTACTGCAGTGGCAGCAACAGAGTCAGAGACGGACCAAAGAGGCAGTCCCAGCATTGTTTCTGCCGGGCTAATCATGAACTAGCTTTCCTCTGACTTTTTCATGGCGGAGGCACTGCCGTGCGAGAGGCAGTGGAAAGGTAGTTCAAGTAGCCAAATATTGAGCGGAAGATAATTGTTGCATTGTGAAATATCACAGATGCACATGCACTGTGCTACAGTACCTTTATGTCCGGTCCCACAATGTCAAACAATTTAAACCTTTTATTAAAAAAGTGACAAATTCCCTTTCTGAAATTTTGACTTCCAGACTCTCACTGGTACCAATTCACATGGAATAGCAAAGCTGGCCCCCGTCGGGGTTGGCCTGAATTGCACCTTAGTCCCTGTCTACTTCAATCATTGACTTGTATTGGTTGCTTTTTTTTCTTGGTGCTTCTTCAATGCAATTCTTTAAAAATGTATTTTTCCTGTTTCCCTTATTGAATTGTTTTTAAAAAAGAATTATTTTACTCATAATTTCTCCAACTGGAATAAACCTGCAGTGAACTTACTGGTACAGAAAAAAGCATCATTAGCAAGTGCATAAAGAAATCTGAGCCCTGGTTCTGTGATGCCCTGCGCAAACAGAAACAACTTTGCAGAAAGCAGAGAGGCGTTGGAGAAGCAACTACTCAATAACTGATAAAACTTTATATTCTCAATCGTTGAGCATCTATAAAAAGATGTTACCGGAAAAGAAAAGCAGCTACTTTTCAAATAAAATCCAACAAGCAGGTCATTCGAGCAAAGCACTATTCTCAGCATTGAAGAAGCTAGTCAAGATTCCTGAACCACAAAAAAAAAGACATCAACGTAGCTTTTTGCAACCAACTAGTGGGTTATTTTAAGGACAAATTACAAATCATATTCAAATCCCTCTCAGACTGGGATGACAGCATGGTAGCCACTCCCGACACAATCTCCCCATGCCCCACCAATGTCTTAGATTTGTTCGAACCACCAACATAGAGCAGGTAGAGGAGGAAATTAAATCAATAAAACCCAGAGCACCATCAGACCCCTGTCCTTCCACCATATTCCATACAGCACCAGAAACAATCAGTGAACAACTCAGCATTCTCAGCATTCTTTTTAAAGAAATAATTAGCTCAGGTGTCTTTCCAGAGGCATGGAAAACAATATCAATTCTTCCACTATTGAAAAAGCCCAATCTAGATCCCAATGACAACAGCAGTTACAGACCAATAGCAAGGATCCCCTTCCCGGCCAAGGTCCTGGAGAAAATTCTAAACTTCCAACTAATGACCTTCATCTCATTGGCAGACATGCTGGATTCCTCTCAGTAAGTTTTCCGACAAGGACATGGTACTGAAACCGCCCTGATCATGGCAGCAGAGGAGATCCGGGCAATACTGGACATGGGTGCCAAGGCCACCTTGATCAAGTTGGATTTGTCGGCAGTTTTCGACACTGTGAACCATGACAATTTAATCAGGAGGCTACAAGAGGTGGGAGTCAAGAACTCTGCCCAAACATTGCTCAAATCCTTTCTGAACAACAGATACCAATATGTTCAGATAGGGGACTCCTGCTCAGAACAGTTTACTTTGCCTTGCTGGATGCCACAGGGCTCCTCTTTAAGCCCCACCTTGTTTAACCTTTATGTGACCCCTTTAGCCAAGGTCATTAGGCAATTCGGCTTTACACTTATATCCTAGGCTGATGACACCCAAATAGTGGTGTCCATCTCTAGCACGCCTGTGGAAACACCTGAGCGTTTTAACCAGTGTATGTCCCACATAAACCAATGGATGGGGACACACTGTCTAAAACTCAATGGAACAAAAACTGAGGTACGCTTATTAGGCTCTGACACATCCTTTTGGTCACAAAACTGGTGGCCTCCTAATATGGGCACAGTCCCTACCCCAGTCCGTAAAGTGAGGAACCTGGGTGTCATTTTTGATGACAGACTGGCCTTCCAACAACAGGTCAATAAAGTCATCTCATTGGTGTTTCTCACTTTAAAATCAATCCGTAAAGGTCGCTCCTTCATTCCCCCTGAAGCAGTAAAAACGCTAGTGACAGTCCTGGCCTTGGCTAGACTGGACTATGGAAATGCACTATACTTAGACCTTCAGAAACAACATACGATTAAACTTCAGCGAGCACAAAATAAGCTGCCACCGGATTGCTGATAGACGTTCCCAAATTCCAAACCATCTCCGAAGGTTTGAAAAAACTACACTGGCTTCCTATAAAGAAATGAAAAGACATGAAAGTGGACCAGCGTTCTTGAACCAACACTTCACCTAGTACCATCCATCAACGCACCTACACTCAGCACAGACTCCCCCAAACACCAAAATTCAAGAAAGCAAGCTGGGGAGCAAGAAGCTTTGTCCTGGGTACTGTAAGGCTGTGGAACTCGCTTCTGCCCAACGCTGCTCAGTTTCAGAAAACTACTAAAGACATGGCTCTTTTCAAATGAATACACCATCTTCGGCAATCTCCTCCGAAAAGCGCCTAGATGCTCCCAGGCAATCGTGCGCTATATAAATTCCAGAATCAAGTCAAATCAAAACTTGAAGGTATTCTCAACATTTCAATCATGTGTCCTGTCCTTGGTTTTCTTGCCCTGCTTTTCTATGTTCTCACAGACCTTTTCTATATTTTATTTGGCATGACTTAGCTTTACTTGGCTGGTATATCTTTGAGCATTGTGTTCTTGATCACATCAGCCAGGCTATTGGTCTATCCTTAGAGTAAGAAATGGAACAAGCAAGGTGGTGAGTACTGATTACTCCAATTCTCTTTTCCTTATCTCAGTTCTTACGGTCCTGCTGTCCTACCTAGAGGCAGTTCCTCTGTGATCCAAGTACCTGCTTGGTCTGATACAGTAGGAAGTTGTGGTGGCCTGTCTATAGCAATCACTCAAACAATCAATTAATTTGTGAAGCGCTGCTTGTCACCCATGAGGGTATCCAGGCACTGGTAGGGTACAGGTGATCAGATGAAGAGCCAGGTGTTCAGGGCTCTGTGGTATTCCAACAAAGATGGGGTTGTCCGAAGATGTTGGGAAAGTTTGTTCCAGGATTTCGCTGCAAAGTAGAAGGAGCTGGAATGAGATCTTTGCGTAGGGAACGTTCCCATAGTTCAGTTGGCTGACGATGAGGGTCTGGGCTTATGGTGCATCTGGAGCTTGGTGCAGGGCCGGACTGGGAACCAAAACTGGCCCTTGCAAACTGCTCATCTGGCCCCCCTGGGGGTGCGTGGCCGAGGTGTTTGCTAGGGCCAGTTTCAGCCGATTTTGTTACAGGGGGCGATATTGCCAGCCCTCTGTAACAAAAATGGCCGGCCGGGGGCCCAGACTCAGCCCCCACCCTGGCGACCCACCAGGGAAATGCCCGGTGCCTGCTACGGCCAGTCATACCCTGGCTTAGTGGAAGCCATTTGAAGATCTTGTGAAGCAGTCAGATAAAGAGCAGGAGGAGCAGATGGAGTTGATCGGGCCATCATGGTTAACGTTGTCCAGGATGATGCCTAGGTTTCTGGCATGCTCAGTAAGTGTTGGAGTTGGTGTGAGCTCCATGGGCCACTACGATGCATCCCCCGGGGAGTATTTGTTGCTGAAGATCAGTACCTTTGTCTTGTCTGTGTTGACCTTCAGACAGTTGTCCCAGATCCAGTTGGCGACATTTGTCATGCAGTTGCAGAGGTTGGTGTAGGTCTTGGGGGTGTCTTGGAGAGGGCGAGGATGAGCTGTGTTTCTTTGGCGAAGGATATGATGTTGAATTCATGGGTTTTGACGATACTGGCTAGTGGTTCAAGTAGGTTTTGAAGAAGGTGGGGCGGAGTGAGGATCCTTGTGGTACTTTCCTGATGTTTTTTGGGTTGGGAAGTGAAAGGAGGTAGGTGGACCTTCAGGGTACTTCCGGTGAGGAATGTGGTAGTCCATCAGAGACCGGTTCCTTGGCAGCAGCGGCTCCTCCGCTAAGGAGGAAGAGCACCGCCCCACTGAGGTCAAAGGAAAAAGAAAATTATTATAACGCAACGTTAATAATGTTACGTTATTAACATTTCATTTTGTGTACGAAGCCCGAGCCAGGTTAGGGCTGTGCCGGGCTTGGCTATCCTCACAGGGAGGAAGAGTGGTTGTTGCACAATAAGTGTGCATGATGGTTCGGCCGGCCATCTTGGGCTGGACAAACTGTCATGAACACATAGGGGCCCATTATGTTATCAGGCGATCCGCCTGCCAAATGTCCCTGGTTCACCCCGCCATATTAGTATGGCGACGGGCACCGCAGTGTACAGGAAGACCATCCACCGCTTTTCCACCAGTCGGATTGCCGGCCAGGTGGAAAAGGGACTCAATATGGTGGCGGTGCCTTACAGGCACTAACATCCATTTTAGGAGACATGCCTTTCCATGGCGGAGACACCGCCGCAGAAAGGCATTTGGGAAATCTCCATGGGGCCCATTGCGGGCCCCCTGGGGAGTGGGGAGTGTGGGTGGCTGCACTGGGGGGGTACCCATGGTACCCCCCATCATTGCCATGCACAAGGTGGCAGGCACCGCACGGTATTTGTCACGTGGTGCATCGCAATGCACAACATGGGCATTAACATTGCTGCAGGTTCTGCTTACAGCACCGCCCTCCGCAATGTTAATGTAGAGAATGCGCCCACCAGTGTGGCGGGCACATCCTAATTTGCATGGTGGGACCA
The DNA here is from genome assembly GCF_964263255.1 of Lissotriton vulgaris. Classification (NCBI taxonomy): domain Eukaryota; kingdom Metazoa; phylum Chordata; class Amphibia; order Caudata; family Salamandridae; genus Lissotriton; species Lissotriton vulgaris. Next base: position 9,118 of record NW_028253521.1, read on the forward strand.
CCGCAACTTCGGGGGTCGGTCTTGTGCTTCGTTGTGGTGGCAGTCAGATAAAGTCCACCCGCCATCGTAATAGACCCCTTAGCATGTTCTCCACCTGGCTGTATTGCAAGGCTTGGAGGAGAACATGCACAGGTTCCCACTCCCTCTCTGAGCGCCGAGCTAGGGCAGTCAGACAAATCACAACACTGCTGCCATGCTGGTGACAGCAGCGTGATGATTGGCTAGGGGAGTCTGTGAGCCTATGTGCTTCCTGGATACTACAGAAGAGGATGGAGGAGAGGCAGCAACCGGCAGGTAAGTGAGCTAAATTTCCCTAGCGGCTGCTCCTACTCCTACTCCCTAAATACCGATGTTGTGCAGCCTAGCGATGTGTATGTGGTGAGAGACTGAATTGAATGCTGCTGAGAGGTCTAGGAGGATCAGCCCTACTGTCTCACCTTGGTCAATTGGGGATCAGATGTAATCCGTGGCAACGATGAGGGCTGTCTTGGTACTGTGGTTGCGGCAGAATCCCAATTGGGAGAGGTTGAAAAGGTTTCATTATTTTGAATGATGCTGCAAATGTAAATTTACAATTATATTTAACTACATCTTCTCTTTCATGTTTGCTAGTGTTTTTTTTATTTCCTGGTTTGTTTTGTAGTGTTAACTTCACTTCATAAAGCATTAACGGTTGCTCTGGGCACTGCTATGTGGTGAACGGTGGTTTTTATGGGCTGCATGACCATTCAATGTTTTTTGTTACTCCACTAATATGTGGCTTTGGGATAAGAGAGGGCATGCAGTGAATTTTTCAAGATGCCATGCGTACTTGTGCTATCCATGTGTTTTCTATGTTTGTAATTTCTTATGTTTTAATTTGTTTTCCTTTTTTCTTTTGCTTTGAGATATTAGTTTACATGGCATTTTTTTTGTGTTACCAATTTTCTTAATGTCTTCCTTTAATTTGTATTTGTTTGTGAACGTAATGTTTTTCACCTTTTTATTTTAGAGCAAAGCTTTTGATTTACCTGGTGGCAAAAACTACTCATGGTTTCGGCATTGGGAGATCTATAGTTAGTGTAGATGCATGTGGTATGTAAGGCATTTTTTTTCATATTTACTGGTTTTGTTAACTGTGGTAGGACTTTTAGTATAGTTAGCTTTTGTTTGAATATGCTTCAAATTTCAAGAGTGGCTTTTTACAAGAGCTATAATGTGTTGTTTTGTGGGTAATGTTTGTTTTCTTTTCTAGTGGGATTTCTTTGGTGTTTGGTGTGTGTGTCCAGAGAAGAGTAGGGCTATGTGGCAAGGAAAAGGCATCTTTTATGTTGTAGAAAGTTCATTGCGTGGTTTGTATTGGCATTTTGTTTTAGATTGTTATATTTCAGAATTTATATTTATTGTTTGATACATCCACCAGTTGGTTGATTACTTATTTCAAGCACTGTACCCTGTGTTGTCAGGTTTTGTTGACAGTCCTATTAGTGACTATTATGGCTGCTTGCAGGCTAACTGCCCAGTAGATTGCTGGTATGCTTTTTGAATCTGCCCCTGAACATGGCCCTGAGAGGGCCCAACTAGAAGATTCTGGCAGTGAAGTTCCTGTCCAAGAGGAAGTATCAGTTAATAAATCCACTACTAGTGCAGATGAAGTGGCTCATTTACAGGAAGACATGGAAATGCTTGTTGTGCAGCATGAGCAAGCTGTATTGCAAACAGGGACCAAAAGGCTTCCATTGTAATTATCGAAAGGCAGGACATTTGTTTTGCCTGCCTTTAGTGGTGTTGCAGGATGCAAAGTACACACAGCAACCTTCTTTCCAATCAGTGTCATTCATCTATTTATTGATGCTATGTTTTTGCAGTATAGTGTTGGGCAGACCAACTTTTATGTAGCACAGACATCAGTGCCACAATTAATCTCCATGCTAGAGCTATCCACTGGACCAGTTTTTTGTGAGATGAAACAGTACTACAATTTAACTTTTTTGATAAGTTTAATAGGAAAACCATCATTGTCTTCATATTGGTCTACCAATCAAGTTCAAGTTCAGTTTATTTATGATTTTGGAACTCGAATGAGATCCACATAAAAAGGACACAAAATAAGACATACATTTTTGAACAATAAAATATAAAATACTAATACACGTAATCTTGTAAAACGTCAGATAAAATCACAGATAATAGTCGAAAACATCTGAGTGGTATTTTAATACAAATCTAAAAAACATTAAAAAAAGTTAAAAATCCTATGGCAGAACATTTCATTTGGTGGATTATAAATGGCGTCTATAAATGCGGTGGCCGAGAGAATGGATAATTGTAGACAGATTGGCCTCATCCACTTCTTACGTAAAAACAATAAAAGAGCCGGACAAATGAAGAGCACATGGGTAACATCCTGGATAGAATTATTACACAAATTACAGACTGCGGAGGAACCGTACCATTTGGACAATACATTATTCAGTAGGAGAGAACCCTGCCTCAATAAAAACCAAAAACGGCGCACTCCATGGGGAAGGTTCCAAGTAATATAAGATTGTACTTTATTTATCAGACAAGGGTCAATAGCTGGATGGATGCCTCTCTTTGAAATACGGGCCTCCCTATCCATAGTAAAACTTAATTTCCAGGAGGCCTGTTTCAAAGTGGCCTTTAGCTGATATGATGATAAAGTAAAAAGTACAGATTTGTCCAATTAAAGCAAGTCAACCGCAGTTCTAACATTTTTTACAATTAATGATTGCTCATTTAAGGTTCCTAATAATTCTTTCCGAATAAAAAATCTTAATGTACCTGGTTCACCCTTTACAAGGCTTGTAACCCATCGTACTATTCCTGCAAGACCCTGTACCCAACTACTGCGCAGACCAAATTCCAACCTAAGAGCAGCAACAGAACAGGCAGAATTAACTGAGGTTAAATTCCGCAAGATTTTACCTTCTGTTATATTTAAAAAGCCCCATTTTCCTAAATCGAGTAATTCAATGGCATACAACAGGGAAGCTGGGATTTTTGCACGGAAAACCTCTAGTAGAAGTGTGAAATGTCTTCTGCCTGTGGATCTGTAAAGGGAGATTAAGCTTTTACCTTGTGACATTGCTTTCCGAATATTGTTTCCTATGTGAGCCTTGTCACTCGAATTTCCACACACTGTTTTTCCTAGGAAGACATATGATTTTTCCACTTCCAATTTTTGTCCACCTACAGACCAAGCATAATTCCCGTACTTTATCTTTTTTCCTCCCAGTATGCACATTACTTTACTTTTAGACACATTTATCTTTAAGTGATGAGCCTCTGCATATTTATATAATACCTGCAGACGACTATTTAATCCCCTCGGTGTTAAATCCAGTATTAATATGTCGTCAGCATATAGCAAACAGACTATCGATTTTCCCCCCAATAATGGGGCGGTACCTTCACTTAAAGATAAGGCATAGGGGAGGTCAGAGATATATAAGGAGAATAATAGAGGGGCTACTAAACAACCTTGTTTTAAGCCGTTTGTTGTAGGAATAACTTGGGATAGACCTCTTTCCCCTCCCATCAAAACTCTACACCAAGTGTCAGTATGGAGAGTTCGAACTAACTCCAGAAGGATGGCCGGCATGCCGAGGTCCGATAGTTTTCTCCACAGCAAAGGACGATCTACTTTGTCGAATGCTGTGAAGAAGTCTATGAAGGCTGCATACAGTTTCCCTCTTCGGACTTTAACGTATTTTTCAGTTAATACTTGCAATGCCGTTAGATTATCCATGGTACCATGCCTTCGCCTAAATCCAGTCTGTTCGAAGGGGAGAATTTCACCCAATTCCACCCAGTCATTGATTTGCGACAGAAGGCATTTGGTGAAGACCTTACCCACGGCATCCAAGAGTGCAATTTGTCGGTAATTGTGTGGAGCGTCGCGGTCTCCCTTCTTGAAGAGGAGGACTAATATACTCCCCTTCCAAGATGGGAGAACGGTTTTATTTACAAAGCAAAATCTGAACACCGGGAAGAGGATTTTACTCCACATTGCACTGTTTTGTTTTAAAACTGAAATTGGGAGCTCATCCGGGCCCATCGCCCCAGAGGAGCGCAAACCCTTGATGGCCAATTCAATATCTTTTTCAGAAGGCAGTCCATATGGTGAGAGGTCTACATCTACTCCATTGCAATCAACTACAGATCCGTTACTTGCATAAAGGTTCTGGATATAGCCAACCCATATATGCTCCTCAATGGACACTGGAAGTGATCTTGATCTAACTCCACAGCCTTCCCCGATGAGAGACCAGAATGTTCTTATTTGACCTTTCAATGCAGCTTCCCTCAGTTTAATCCATATACTATCCTCCCTCTCTTTTCTCAATTTAACCTTCACCCTAGTCCTCCTTCTCTTTAGTAGCAAAATTCTACGATATCTTTCGGTGGAGTAGGTCAAATACTGTTCCCTAATTTATTTATTTATTTAATTATTAAGGAGACGTAAAGATCTGGGAGTTACTTTAATATTACATTTTTGGTTCTATTTTTTTGCAATTGCAATCACCGTATTCATAAAGATGGCAAAACATGCTATTTCAAAGCCGTTCCAATTAACCAAGTTGTCCACGGCGGCCTCTAAAATACTTTCCAATCCCCTAATAGCCCTGATATCCCAGTGGCATCTTCCTGATTTCTTACCAAAGCCAACCGCTTCACTGTTTAATGTCCAAGGATCGGTCAAAATTGGATTTAAGTTTACAGTGAGAGTTAGCACTTTATGATCACTATGGAGGTATTTGAGACCTTAAGATCTTTCAGAAGGAAGAAGGAGGTACTTCCCACTATCACATAGTCTAGGATAGATACACTATTATTTGATTTACAGGTAAAGTTCGCCGGTGTATCTGAGGGTAACCTTCCATTTGCTATAATGGTCTACCAATCACTTGATGGAAGCTGCTATTTTCTTCAGCAATCATAAGCAGAGATTGTTACTTGCTTTGCATTTTGTGGCCAATGCTACAGAGATCACCCTGATTGTGACTGTCTCTTCAATATTTGAGCCGTCCTTAATTATTATGTAGATCATTTCTCATAGGTCTATCTTCCAGGTCAAAATATCGCTGTGGATGAGTCTTTGGTCATGTTCAAGGGCTGTTTGGCTTTTAGATAATACATACCCATCAAGAGAGCACATTATGGCATTAAGTGGAACATGTTGTTTGCAAGTGCCAGTAGCTATGCATTTGGTATGAGGATCTACACTTGAAAGGATTCTTAAATTGACTTCCTGGTTTTCCTTACACGTTTGGAGTCCGTGAAAATAATGTAATGGAACATTTTTTACAAAGGTCACCATTTGTAAAATGTACAGTTTCTACACAGAATAGCAATTGTTTAAATAATTGTTCACAGTAGCATGTGACACACTCCTCTCTAACCATAAAGGTTACCCTAAAGAGTTTTTCTGTTAGAAACGTCAAAGGGGGCAAAGCAATGCCTAATGTGCAGCAATGAACAAATTACTTTGACATTTTCAGGCAGAAGAGATGTCCTCGTGCTCACAGCTATATAACTATTCATGATGTAAGTATTTTATTTACAACTGTTTGGATTCTAGAAGCATAAGTGCACAATCAAGTGTGCATTCTAGACTATAACAAGCATATCAGAGGTGCACAAAGATCAGACCAAAGGTTTGTTCCTTATAATGATGTTCAAAAGTCAAATGTCTAGTGCAAAACGCTAGTGGTGCATTTATTTCTTTTGGCATCCTTCAATGATTATGTTGTTTTCAAAAAATGTTCTCCAGGAACCAAGATGGCCATTCTACCATTTTAGCATTCTGTGAAAAGTCTCCTTGTTGCCGTGGAGCAATCAACTGATAGAAGAGCCGGGGAGGTTGAGGGTATGGCTAGACTGAAAGATTGCCACTTTCTTGAATATATTCCTCCAAAAGCCATAAAAAGACTTTCCTTGTCCGAGATGTAAAGTCTGTATCTTAAGAGGAAAATGAAAGGAGAGTCATATGTACTAGTGTTCTTCTCATCCTGTTCTATGTATGCCCACATATTCTAAACCACATCATATGCAACTGAAACAATAGGAGCAAACATGAGAGAAAAAGGCAATGGAAGACCATAGTCTGTATTGCCATATATTTTATGTTTTGACAACAGTTTGCCAATTATTTGACATGTTGTTCATGCGAATATCGTTGGTTATCCTTTTTTACAGCATGATGGGTTATTGAGAATTTGGAGAAAAAAAATGACATTTTCATGTTCTGTCTTTAGCTGAATGATTTATTTAAAAAAAAATGTTTTTTCCGTACATGTTTTGTGAGTGTTCGTAATGTGTTCGTTTTGGAAGTGTTTTTAAAATCAAAGTGATATGGAGGTTGATGATGACGTCTGTAGGGTGGTTGGATAATGGTGTCTGTGTGTGTATGGGACAGTTGGCTGGAAGTGTGCATGTGTGGTAGTGGCTGGCAGTGTACGTAGTGGTTGGCTGGTGGGGTGTGTATGGGGGCCGGTCTGCAGTATTTATGTGGGAGTGGGCTGATGGTGTGGGTATTTGCACTTGGCTGATGAGTGTAGTGGTTGGCTAAATGTTGCTGTGGTGGTGGTTGTGTAGCTGTGGATGGCAGTATGTGTGCACTGATTTTCTGGAATTGTGCTTGTATGTAAAGTTGTCTGATAACTGGGTGAGTGGTGGTGTAATTTATGTGTCAGTCTTGTGTCTATGAAAGTGATAGGCCCTTGAATGTAGTGGTTTGTGATTTGTGAGTCAAAGGTTCAGTACTCTGATATTCAAATATCTTAACAGTGATTTTTGTGTTTTTGAGCAATGTGAGATCATTTGTTAATAGCATTTCCAAATTGAACGTCCCAATAGTGAATGGGGGTGTAAAATTTGCTTTTTTTTAACTTTCACTGCCAGGGTGCACAATGTCTATAGGCCTGATAAAATCCAGACTAAGATGTACATTTAAAGGGCCCTCCTAAAATCGGTTTCCACTTTCATGCTAGTTCTACGCACAAACATAGTGCTGTAGTTTTTTTTCCGCAGCAGCTGGGATGGAGATGACTTCATGACAATGAAAATCCAGCATTGACAGGTTGGGATCAGGGGATGAAGTTGGAGACCCCCCCTCTGAGTGGGCGGATAGCTACACCCAATGGCACGACTTGATGAGTTTAACCTCATGGGCGCTATTGTAATTATGGCCGTATGCTGAGATTTTAAAAAACCCATGTTACATGACGAGCTGGGCTCGTCATCAGCATGCGAGGAGGCTACACCATGACGAGCCCAGCTCGTCATGAGCATCGAAGGGGTTAAGGGGTGGGACATTATCAGCATTTCCAGACTGAATGACGTCTGAGTGGGCATATTAAAACCTTCCAGGACCTCTAAACAGAGTGTTCACTTCATAGTTTGCAATTCTTCCGATACCTCCAACGATATTCAGACAAAACATCAAGTTAAAAACATCGGGGCACAGAAATATAGAGGTTTTAATATTGTGATACACAAATATCGTGATGCAGGAATATTGTTTACAAAAATATTGATTTTTAAGGTTATAGCAATGTCAAAAATATCTATGTTGTTAATATCGTTTACAAAAATATTGTTGCAAGGAATATTGTTTTTTACTATCTTTAAGTATTTGACTATATGTTTTAATTGTATGTTATAATTGTTTGTATAATTATTGTTAATGTTTTAAGATATGTATTGTACATTTTTTGTTGTTTGTAAATTTTATTTAATTGTCAAGTGTAATTTTAATGTTGTAGTTGGTTGTGTGGTTTGTAGGCGTACAGGGAAGTAAATTAATTATAATTAATTCATAATTATTTTAATTTTAATAATCACTCAACTGATAATTAATTATGTTAAATGTGTAATTAATTGATTTTTTAAGTTGGAATTTAGGTGCAGGTTGTGGGATTTGTAGGGTAAAGGGTGGGAAGTTCATTATTTTAATTCATAATTTGTATTTAATATTAATTATTTATTTGATAATTAATTATGTAAATTGTGTAATTAATTAGTTTTTTAAGATGCGGGCTGTGGAGTTTGTAGGTGTATAGGGTGGAAAGTTAGTTATGTTTAATTAATTAAAAACAATTAATTAATATGAATTACTAAGTTGATAGGTAATTATGTAAATTGTGTAAATTACATTTTTAAGTTATATTTCAGGTGTGGTTTATTGGGTTTGTAGGAAAACAGGGTGGGAAATTAATTAATAAATCATGTATAGATAATTTATTTGTATTTATTTATTTATTTGTAGGTTTTATATAGTGTCTGAATCACCCCCTAAGGGGTATCTCTGTGCTTTGGACTGTGCTGCTGGCGGGCTGACGGGCATTATTAAAATAGGGTGGTCTTAAGAAATTTCCTGAAGCGCAGATAGTCAGGACATTGTCTCAGGTGAATGAGAAGCTGGTTCTAGTAGAGAGAAGCGAGGTAGGAGAAATATTTCCCGCCTAGCCTTGTTTTCCTGACCCGGGGGACTAAGAAAAGCAATTTGCTTCTTGACCTGAGTGTCCTGGTAGGGGCGTAATGCTTGAATTTCATAGAGATGTATAGAGGATATTTGTTATGCAAGGCATTGTGGACGATACAGCAAACTTTGAATTTAACACACTTGCGTATTGGAAGCCAGTGGAGCTGTTGAAGAAGGGGGAGGGAAGCAATTTTCGGCGGGCATTCATGACAAGGCGCGCTGCAGTGTTCTGGACCACCTGCAATCTGCTGAGCTAGGACTCATTAGCTGAGACCAGGAGAGCGTTGCCGTAGTCAAGTCGGCTCATTACCATAGTCTGAATGAAGGTTTTACAAGTAGAATCGGAAGGAGAGGGAAAACACGTTGTAGCAAGCCCAGCACAGAGAATCAGGAGCCGGCAGTGTGAGCAGCATGCTCCTCCAAGGACAAGGCACAGTCTAGACGAATGCCCAGGTTTTTAACAAGGGCCTTAGAGCCAGGTGGGAGCCGAGGGCTACCGGCCACCAGTCTGGAGTCCACAGCAAAGGTGCATCTCCAAAGAGCATAATCTCCGTCTTCCCTGCGCTATTAGCGTTATTAGTGATTGCTATCATTCCCGCAGAGAATGTTGACTGAACCGACGTGGTAGATTTGTTAAATGAGAAGAGGATCGGGTGTCGTCAGCATATGAAATAGGTGAAAAGCCACAGGGCATGAGGAGGTTGGCCAGGGGATTAATATAGATGTTGAACAATGTAGGGCTCAAGCATGAGCCCTGGGGAACTCCCTTGGTCAGTTCCATCGTCTTCGACCGAGAAGGGCCGAATTTGACAGTCTGGGAATGGGAGGACAGGAAGCTCGTCATCCACTGGAGAGCAAGTCTGCTAAATCCAATCTCCTCTAATCTCCTGAGCAAGATCTGGTGGGAGACCATGTTGAACGCAGCAGAGAAGGTCCAACAGCATGAGAATCGTTAAGGGTCCGCTGTGCAAGGTAATCCTGATGTTATCTGTGACCTCCAACAGGGCAGACTCAGTGCTGTACTTGGGCTGAAACCAGATTGAGAGGTATCCAAGCTACCTGTATTTCAACATGGTAAGACAGATGTTTATTGATGTATTTTTCCAATACTTTGCTCAGGAGAGGTTGAGAATCGTGCCTAAGGGCGAGGACAATTAGTTGGAGAGGGAGGTGACTACTTTAGCTGGAATAAAGTCAAGGGGGAGCCTGATTTTATTGTGTGAAGTAAGGCTTCCACCTCCTCAGCGGACATAGGGGAGAACTCTCCAGCAGTTGTGTAGTTGCAAATGCTGGTGGCAGAAACGGTCCATGGAGGGAGTTTCAGTGGGGTGGAGAGGCGGGGCAGGGTGCTAAAAACTGGAGTATGGATAATTGAAGGTAAGTAAACAATTTAATTAATAAAACGAATTTTGTAGCGCGCCCTGCATCGCAAAATACGAAATTCGTTTTATTTATTACATCTATGATAAGATCTCCCCAGAGGGGGAGATCTTATCATAGATAAGAGACATTTTCTGCAAGAAATACTGGGCAATATCATCACAGAGAGCTTGGGATAGGGTCTCAGGGTTGTCACAGGCCTTAGGACTGGTAAAGGATTTGAGAATCTGGAATATGCTTTTGGGGACATTCTCTGCCTTAGCTAGCTGTAAGGCAATAAAAGCATTCCGCGCACCCTGTATATTTCTATGGTAGGTGGAGAGGGCTCTCTTAAATCTGTCTTTGTCCCTCACCTCCTGGGACCTATGCCAACGTCTCTCCAGATTTTTGCACTGCTGTTTTTCGTCCCGAAGCTCGGGGAGAACCAGGCTGTCTGAGGGTGCATGGCTGAGTTTGGCAATGGTTTAAGAGGCGCAAGCAGGTCAATGGCACTTTTAACAGCAGAATTGTAAGGGGCTAGGCCATCCTCAGTGTTAGAAGGTTCAGCTTCCTAGGGTGATGGAAAAACAGCCTGGAAAATATCCGGGGAAATCTTATGCCATTGTCTTTCGACACTGTGGTAGGGTAAGGAGGGAGTAGCAGCCACCCCGGGACCCTGAATAGTGAATTCAATTGATGCATGGTCTGACCAAGTCAGTGGCCGGGGGGGGTTCACAGGTGATGCAAGGTGCTTTGGTAAAGATGATATCAAGTGTGTGACCATCAGTGTGTGTAGGGCCGTCATTGAGCTTGGTTAAGCCTAGGAGAGCAATGTCGCTAAGAGCAGGGATGTGTCAGGGTTAGTGGTGCATTCACTGTGCACGTTAAATTCACCCAACAATAGAAATGTATTACTCAAAATTACATGGGGAGCTATTATTTCCGTAAGCTGGAGTGAGAAGTCTGCCAGAGGGCCAGAAGGCCGATACACTAAGGCACCTTTCCAGCTAAATTGTGGGAGGAAGTCAATGCAGAAGACTAAAATTTCAATATTAGCGCTGCAACGTTGCTCAAGTGTAGAGACTGAAATACAGTCTTTGTAAATTATAGCAATACCGCCCCCCCACACACTTTTGTTTGTCTATCCATTCTTAAGAACCTATAGCCAGCTGGCAGAGCTAGGGTGATGGCGGGATTCGAGTTAGGCTTAAGCCATGTCTCAGTCAGGAACCCTAAGTCTGGGTTATCAGAAGTAAGAAGATCACACACTTCCGTTGCATGTTTAGGGTGGGATCTGACATTGCTTACAACACCTTTCCAGCCTTGGTTGGAGCTGTTAGGCGACCTCCCAGGTTCTAGGAAGGGTGAAATATCTCCCTTGGGGGTGTGGGGATGATAGATATGGGTGCGACGGCCAGGGTTTCCAGGGGTTTGGATAATATTGGTTGTATTACACTGAGACTGGGTGAGAATATGCAGGAGAAAGGGCGTTCTGGTATTGGCCGGGCCCGTGCAACGTCCCGGGCGAGATGCCAACAGATGGGCGATAAATATTTCCTTAGATGAAATAGATCCTTGTTAGAATAAGATATACTTGGAGTCTGGTGTGATCAGGAATGGAATGGGCAGGGTTCCTGGCTCCTGGCGACATCAGGGCGCAGACGAGCGCGGACGGGCGCAGACGGGTGCAGATGGGCTTGCCTTTGGAGCGCTGCCGGCGCATCCGATGCGCGTTTTGCAGAGCATCTGGTTTTAAGGAGGGGGTTGTAGCAACTAGACTGCCAACCTCCCTCAGACTGGAAGTCGCCCTTGTCTCCATCCACACAAACGGGACATAACCCGTGGTGGAACGGGGAGAGGCAACCAAAGGTAAGATAGCGTCAGAGAAAGTGAATGCCAGAAAGAGTACCAAGTGCAAATGTGGCAAGTTTAAAAGCAATTTAAAATGTCGGAGCAATTATGAGTGCAACTGTGGCAGGTTAAAATCAATTTAGAAATGTCTGAACAATTATGATCGAATTAAAAATATAAGAGTATTGGAGCAGCAAAGAGACAGTATGTATTGCAAAGTCAGCCTTACAAGCGCGCGTCCCCTATTAATTATTTAATTGTTCATTATGTAAATTGTGGAATTATCATATTTGTTAAGTTATACTTTAGGGGTGTGCTGTTTAGTTTTTGGAGGAATAGGGTGGGAAAATATTTAAGTTATAATAAATGTAAAATGATGTATTCAATCTTTAAATATTTTTATTTATTCCTTAATATGTCAAAATGTGTTATACTTTATTTTATGCCAATTACATTTTAATTATTTGTTGTTATGCTTGTGGGAATATAGTGTAGGATTTAATTAAATTGATAACATCTGTTTTAATTAATAACAATTAATTAAAAAATTATAATTGTGTAATTTGTTAGAATAAGATATACTTGGAGTCTCGTGTGATCAGGAATGGAATGGGCAGGGTTCTTGGCTCATGGCGACATCAGGGCGCAGACGGGCGCGGACGGGCGCAGACGGGCGCAGACGGGCGCAGATGGGCTTGCCTTTGGAGCGCTGCCGGCGCATCCGATGCGCGTTTTGCAGAGCATCCGGTTTTAAGGAGGGGGTTGTAGCAACTAGACTGCCAACCTCCCTCAGACCGGAAGTCGCCCTTGTCTCCATCCACACAAACGGTACATAACCCGCGGTGGACCGGAGAGAGGCAACCGAAGGTAAGAAAGCGTCAGAGAAAGTGAATGCCAGAAAGAGTACCAAGTGCAAATTTGGCAAGTTTAAAAGCAATTTAAAATATCAGAGCAATTATGAGTGCAAATGTGGCAAGTTAAAATCAATTTAGAAATGTCTGAACAATTATGATCGAATAAAAAATATAAGAGTATTGGAGCAGCAAAGAGACAGTATGTATCGCAACGTCAGCCTTACAAGCGCGCGTCCGCTATTAATTATTTAATTGTTCATTATGTAAATTGTGAAATTATTATATTTGTTAAGTTATACTTTAGGGGTGTGCTGTTTAGTTTTTGGAGGAATAGGGTGGGAAAATATTTAAGTTATAATAAATGTAAAATGATGTATTCAATCTTTAAATATTTTTATTTATTCCTTAATATGTCAAAATGTGTTATACTTTATTTTATGCCAATTACATTTTATTTATTTGTTGTTATGCTTGTGGGAATATAGTGTAGGATTTAATTACATTGATAACATCTGTTTTAATTAATAACAATTAATTAAAAAATTATAATTGTGTAATTTGTTAGAATAAGATATACTTGGAGTCTCGTGTGATCAGGAATGGAATGGGCAGGGTTCTTGGCTCATGGTGACATCAGGGCGCAGACGGGCGCGCACGGGCGCAGACGGGCGCAGACGGGCGCAGACGGGCGCAGATGGGCTTGCCTTTGGAGCGCTGCCGGCGCATCCGATGCACGTTTTGCAGAGCATCCGGTTTTAAGGAGGGGGTTGTAGCAACTAGACTGCCAACCTCCCTCAGACCGGAAGTCGCCCTTTTTTCCATCCACACAAACTTGACATAACCCGCGGTGGACCGGAGAGAGGCAACCGAAGGTAAGAAAGCGTCAGAGAAAGTGAATGCCAAAAAGAGTACCAAGTGCAAATTTGGCAAGTTTAAAAGCAATTTAAAATGTCAGAGCAATTATGAGTGCAAATGTGGCAAGTTAAAATCAATTTAGAAATGTCTGAACAATTATGATCGAATAAAAAATATAAGAGTATTGGAGCAGCAAAGAGACAGTATGTATCGCAGCGTCAGCCTTACAAGCGCGCTTCCGCTATTAATTATTTAATTGTTCATTATGTAAATTGTGAAATTATCATATTTGTTAAGTTATACTTTAGGGGTGTGCTGTTTAGTTTTTGGAGGAATAGGGTGGGAAAATATTTAAGTACATTGAGGTAGTAGCTCCAGCCCATAAAATCAGACTGATAGACAAGGGCAAGGGAACACTATGGTTTAATAAAGCCCTTAGGGAACAAAAACAAGTCCTCTGCCAATGCGAGAGAGCATGGCGCAAGTCCCGTAGGCACAGTGCGCGTGCTGCTTATACACTGCAGTTAGCGGCATATAAAAAATCCATCCGCCAGAGAAAGGGCGAAGTTTATGAGGCAACAATTTCGGAGGCTGCTAACCCGCAGAAAGAAGTGTTTAAAGTCCTAAACGATCTGTGGACGGTTATGGGGCCAAATCCGACCTTTAATCAGAAGGACTGTCAAGATTTTCAAATCTTTTTCATGGATAAGATAAAGGATCTAATGTCAGAAATCAGTCATACCCCAAATTTTCCATGCTCTATCGAGCCCCCCTCTATTCTCCCTAGGCCGACAACAAACCTTCTGACTAGGCTGCCCGCCCTCACCAAGAAGTCTCTGTCTATTATAATGTGCAGGGTGAAATCAGGTTCTCCAGCGGACCCATGCCCTCCTAAAATTTTCAAGCTGGGATGACCTGGGATGGAGGATACCGTTCTCGCCCTTCTGAACCGCTCCTTGGAGACCGGACTTGTCCCCTCTAATTTTAAGGAAGCACGGGTGGTTCAGCTTTTAAAAAAACAGGCGCTGACTCAAAAATCCTAAAGAACTTTAGGCCAATTTCTCAGCTGCCTTTTCTGGCCAAAATTCTAGAGCAACATGTTCTACATTCTCTCACCCACTTCCTTGAATGCAATCATCTACTCGAGCCCAATCAGGCTGGTTTCAGAGCTCATCACAGCACGGAATTGGTTATGCTTTCCGTGCTGGATGTCCTGAGACTTTGGGCTGACAAAAAAACTCTGTGTGCCCTGGTCCTTCTGGACTTATCCGCGGCGTTTGCCACCGTGAATCATAGCCGATTATTATCGCAGATTAAGGATCAAGGGGTACAGGGCACGGTCCTGGCCTGGCTGACTTCCTTTCTCAAAGATCGCTCACAGCGAGTTCAACTAGCGGATCTAGTGTCTGGTGTGCCCCAGGGTTCAGCTCTTTCACCCCTGCTTTTTAACATATATCTGCAGCCTTTGATAGCAGCACTGAACCTGATGGACTGCAGGGTGTATAATTATGCAGACGATACGCAAATTCTGATCCAGATTGATCATTCATCTACGGCTTACTTGAGAATGCAAGACATTCTCAAGTTTACCATCAACTGGATGTCGTATAATTCTTTGAAAATCAACCCGGATAAAACCGAAGTCCTGGCAGTCACTACAGCTGCAAATCTGTGGAGTGATCTGTTCTGGCCGGCAGAATTGGGCACTTTTCCGGAACCGGCAGTGGCAGTAAAAAGTTTGGGCATCAGAATTGATGCCCTGCTATCCATGACACAGCAGGTGTCGGCAGTGGTGAGCACATGTGTTTGTCTGCTGCGCCAGCCCCGGAAACTATCCTCTCTGCTGTCGTTTTCCACTCTTAGGCTGGCAGTCTCTGCCCTGATTCTGGCACGTCTTGACTACGGTAATTCCTTATATTATGGCCTACCAAAAAACCTCCTAGCTAGGCTTCAGGTTGTAATGAATGACGCTGCCAGACTCATTTTCAATAAACCTAGGCGAACCCGGGCCACGCCACTACTACAGGATTTACATTGGTTGCCAATTGCCCAGAGAGCGAAATTTAAGAGCCTCTGCATTGCACATAAGGCCATCTATGGCTCAGCCCCCAGCTATATCAAGAACCGACTTACTAACTACCTGTCAAGTAGGGCCCTGCAGTCTGCTGAGGCATGTAACTTGGTATGTCCCCGGTTCAACCTCACATCTAAGGGTGGCAGAGCTTTCTCCAGCACTGTCCCTCTGGTGTGGAACCACCTTCCAGCTAAACTCCGGAAAGAAACTAATCTCCTCCCTTTTAGGAAGAATCTGAAGACTGATTTTCCTGGAGGCATGGGGCCCCTTTGATCGGGTGGTTCTGTGTCCTCGCTGGTGTTGTGTGTCCGCTGATAGCGCTTAGATACCTCTGGGTGATAACGCGCTCTACAAGCTCATAATAACATAACATATTAACATATTATGTGCTTGAGTATTCAACTTTGTATACTTTTTTAATATATTTAAATGTATGTAATATTTAAGATAGCTTTAGTAAAACGTATTTTTGTTTATTGCTTGCTTTTGATGTATAATTAAATTGGCAATATTTTAAATGTTTTTGTAGTTCGTTTGTTACATATTTTATTTATCTCTGTATCTCTATAAAATATATATGTATGTATGTATATACACACATATACATATATTTACATTCTTATATATATACTTGTCAGATTAATAAATATAAAAACTAGAACATTATAATCTAAATTAAAAATATTTTTTAACTAGTTTTACATGATATATGTGTATATAAACATACATACATATATATATATGTGTGCTTTTGTTTAAATTAGTTTATTTATATATATTTTAACTATTACTTAAACATATTTAATTTACATTATATTAATACTATATGTTAAAATATTTAAGATGTACTACTTGTAAATGTTAAAAAAACGATATTGTTGTATATATGTTTTTGATATTATGGTAACATTATATTTTTCTCTTGATATTTTGGTACTTACTTATATATATTTATAGGAAACAATATGTTTCTGCTCTATATTTTTGGTACAATATTTTTGTTGCATGATATTTCTGGTTTTGATATTGTTTCAGTGAACCACCTCCAACTCTGCCACACATTCTCCATACACAGGGAGCCTCTAGCCACACTTTTGAAACAGAACCCCTTGGAAGCCCGGCTACTTATGGGCCCACTGGCCAGGTGGGGCATCTCCCAGACCAATAGAGCCCTGGTAAATCATTCTCCATGTACATTGGCACAATTGAGGGAGCGATAGGAGGGGTGGCTGGGCCCGCTGGACAAGGCAGAGTGGAGGGATGTATGTACAGCATCATGACCCTAAGCCATTTCAGCTTGGCTGCATCTTGTTCAATTAAATCACCCCCACTGCACATATTACACACTCAGACATTTGTGGGGTGCCCAAATACTCCTTGATCCCACCTGTACCAGATGTGGGGGTGACATAGGAAATTTTTATCACATGGATTGGGCATGATCCATAATCCAGAGGCACTGTTGGGACTGGCGGACGACATGGGAGGCCCCAGAAAGGACCAAATCCTGGTGGGGCAGGGAACACTGTTAGCAAAGGGAGATGTGACTAAACACTGGAAGTCCACAGATACCCTGACGATGAAAAAGTGGGGGGAAGGCAAAGAGCAGTCTGCAAAATTGGAGGAACCGATTTATTTAGCCCAAGGCTGTCCCAGGAAACACCAGAATATATGGGGGAGATGGTGGGAGTATTATGGACTAACACTACAACTCTGGGTATCTCAAGGGGCGAGGTGGGTTGGATTGGAGCAACATCCAGCATGGTACATGAGAATTTCTGCAAACGTTTGGAATGTGTACAACTAATATGTGCCTACAACATCAATAAAGTGCTGTTCTAAAAAAAAAAAGAAAAATCAGCATTTGCCAGAATGCCGCTACTAAATTGCTCTCTGCGATGGCCACTTCTTTGGCCTTGGATCTGTCCGCTCTAAGAGAATAATAACACCTGCCATTTCTGAAAACTATACACCCATGGGAAGTCCAAGGTGATGTGACTTCCATGGATCCTGCTACATTTCCCTACCCACAAAGCCTTGCAAACCTCAAACTGTGGCTAAAACCATGAATTTTCCTCACATTTCTGTGAGAGAGTGTTCCAGAAGTGACAGAGATCCAGATAATTCCTACCACCCAGAATTTCCACACTTATCTATATAAAAATACTACCCCAGTTGTGTGGCTGGGTATGCCACCTACAACAGAAAAGACTAAAAATGAGATGAGGAGACATCAAATTGTCTCCATCCAAATCTACCCACCCGCAGTATTTGGGCCTGGGCTCAGCTGCCACCCAAGAAAATCTGCTACACTAAGGAGAATCCAGGGCAGTCACTTGCAAAAATCCCAATAGTTTTTCTTCACCATGGTGCCCTACAAACCTCAAAACATTTTTTTTAAACATTAATTTTCCTCCTATTTCTGAGAAAGAAAGGTCGGTAAGCTACAGGGATTCACAAAAGTCCTACCACCCAGCTTTTCTATACTTCGGCTGATAAAAATGGTACGCCACTTTTGTGGTTGGGCCTGCTGCTTGTGACTAGCACAGATCAAACCTAGGTGGTGGATGAGCCGAGGTCTAAATTCCAGAGCTACCCATATCACCAAAAGGGTTCATCTTTCTTTCAGAAATGTTAATGTCTCCAAGTGGGGTACAATTTTTATCAGAAGTCGTGGGGGAAAAATAACAGAACACTTGGGGCCAGATGTAGGAGCCCAAATACCGGTCAGTAACGGCCGATTTCGGCCGTTACCGACCGGTATTTGGGTGTTGTAATGTAGGGGGCTAGAAAATCAGTATATTTACCGATTCGGTAAATTTACCGAATCGGTAAAATACAGAATCGGTAAATATACCGATTCTGTAATTCAATACGTAGGTGGCACATTTTACAGTGCCACAGGCCCTTAGAAATTCGTTATTTACCACCCAATACTATTGGGTGGTAAATTACGAATTTCTGTGTACATGCACATCTGTGCATGTACACCTGTGCCATGTGGCACACATACATGCCCTAGGGGCATGTATGTGTGTCACATGGCACACAAGCCAGAAACAGGGGTGCAAATTGACACCCTGTCCCCCTTAGAAATTCAGTATTTTTACTGATTCGGTACTTACCGAATCGGTATTTGCTATTGAATCCTATGGGCTTCAAAGACCATAGGAATCAATGGCAAATACTGATTCGGTAATTACCGAATCGGTCATTACCGAATCTTACCGATTTGTTATTTTTACTGATTTTTTTTCCTACATAGCAATTACCGATTAGTAAATACTGAATCGGTAAAATTCGGTATTTACCATTCGGTAATTTGCTATTACCTACATCTAGCCCTAGGTATTACAAACTGGATTTCTTTCCATTTCAAATCTATGCCAGTGTGCATAATAGAACACATTTTGCTAACTCCTCTCTGAATCACATCATAATATGAGTAACCCTGAATTCAAATTCAACATAGGCTCCTATGGGGAAAATGGGTGTCTGTGGAAAACCTTGCACCCTATCGCAGGCACCCCATGGTGCCTGCCACACTGTGCATGGTTTTTATAGGAGGGTCCCTTGGATACCCCTTCGACCTCAAACCGGAGGACTCAGAATGAATGGGGGGCCTGCAAATGGCCCAAAAAGTCAGTTTCCAAGAGCCTTTTCATGTCAGACAGACCGATTTGAAAAGGCTGTCCGAATCCGACATTATAATCGGTCAGTTGGAAACACTGTCCATAGAGTGTACAGATGGACTCCAACTGACTCAGATTCTCCGATTGCCGCTCTGGACTGATTTAAAATGACTAAACGGTTCCCCTTTTGACCGCGAGCATCCTAATCGGTCGGGCGGATTGGAATCCAACTGACTCGGGCGGATGGGTTCCGACTCGGTCTAGGAGAATCAGACATCATAATGAGGCCCTATAAATCCCTGCAGCCAGAAGAGTCTGCTGGATTAGCATTCTATGGGAAAAAAGTTTGGAAGCCAAGTGGTTAACAAGACTCAAATATTTGATGATCAAGGACAGTGGTGTTAGGGGGGTTCAGTACCTGTATGAAGTGTTTATTAACTGGAAAGTTAGTGTATGGGATGAAACTATTCAGTGTTTCGTGACTCCATGTGATAATCTGTCCCAAGCAAAGTCAACAATACAGCTGGTAGAAGAGTATTTTCTGCAACAACAACAAAAAAATTTAAAACTGAGAAACTAACGTCCTGCTGATTA
This sequence comes from Lissotriton vulgaris, assembly GCF_964263255.1. Taxonomy (NCBI): domain Eukaryota; kingdom Metazoa; phylum Chordata; class Amphibia; order Caudata; family Salamandridae; genus Lissotriton; species Lissotriton vulgaris. The sequence continues at coordinate 28,825 of NW_028253521.1, forward strand.
TGCTGATAAAAACGTGGACGTAGGATACCAATGCACATTTATCAGAAAGTGAACTTTGTGTCACCTAAGTAGATTTAAAAGTAAAAAGGATGCTTCCAGTCATGAGAATTCAGAACGGAAATATTTCTTGGGTGATACTAAGGGTCCTGAGTTCCAAATAAAATATTGCCCTTGTGTCAACTTTTAAAGAGGATACCCTTGTAAGGTATGCAGTTTAAATCTGCAAGACAAAGGCTTATAGCCACACTAAGCTGGGCTGACATGACTGCTAGGGATGCAGTATACCATACAGTGTGACTCATATGCTTGTGCCATACAAATAGCAAATAATAAGATGGGATGAAAGTTTGAGTGAAAGCGTATAGCTTTCATTCAACCCACTCTAGAAAGTGAACAAAATACGCCAGTTTGCAAAGTTTATAAACATAAGCTAATCTGTTGTAGAAGCATTGATCACATTGAAGCAAATGTACCGAGTAAACATTAAACAAGGTTAAAACAACACACTCCATCTAATGTTCTTGGATTTAAGGTGTATGCAGAAAGTAGTGATGTGTTAATAGTTGTAAACCAAGAAGTTGGACACTCTTGGCAGAAGCAGCAGAGATGTTATGCAGAGATAGTGTACACAGCAACCACCTTATTTCTGGATCTTTCATAGAAGAATGCTAATAAAATTGTCCCCTTCTATGTAAAGTTAGGCTCAATGAACTCAAAGCCAAGAGACACCATTTACATTATTTTTATCTTTTTATACAGACTCTAACCAAGATCTGAGGACCTTGTGGATTACGTGTTTCATATTGACATATCGGTATCATGCAATCATATCCTAGGTTTTTCATCTGACCTAAGGTACTCAACTATAGCTCATTTTCATAAAAATTTGTATTATAACACTTTCAAATAAAAATTGGTTTCCGCTGTCTATAACTTGAATCACATATCACAACCTCCACCACGTTGTCTGTGAAAACGTGAGACTTGCATAGGGCATGCCAAGGAGGAACAACTAACATGCAGCTAATTAAGTTATTCAAATGGATAAACATTTTCACTGCCCGCATTGATGTCAAATGCTTGGCCAAAGTCTTTGAGAGGCTGAAGGGGGAAAACTGGCTCCCACTCTAATCCCTTTTAAAGTTTTATGTGACTCCACTTTCAGAGACCACATGGGATTACAGAAGTCTCACGAGAGCTCCAAAGTCTATCCTGCCATCTCGTATGCTCCGCTGTTTAAATCACATTTGAGCGCATCAGTCTTTTCTAGGCAATCAGGTGCGGTGTGTGGACGCGACAAGCATGCAGAAAGCCAAGAACAGAAGATAGCGGAAGGAACTAGTGGCTGCATAGCAGCGGCATTCACAACATATTAGAAAATTCACCTGTTAAGGTGGCATTCTGACATCTCGAAAGAAGACTCTTGAAGGAGAACCTGTAAAAAGATAAAAAGAGACATGTAAGAAACAAACATCCAGAAAATTGGGTCAATGATTTAATTCATGCTGGGTACTGGAATCAATAGGCGATTTTTTAATGATCATGTGTACAGTCCTTATAGGAGTAAATGGCAATATAATGATTACTTTAAGTAACAATCTAAAAGAGTGTATAAGGATTTCACTTAGTGACACAAGACAACTACTTCTTTTAGTTTGGAAATCTTCGGCAGGAACATTTAAATGTTAACAAATTTAAAAGTAAACTGTGTGAAAATGAATTTTTGAAGGAGTAATAAACACCTCTCTTTCCCAACAGAGGTTTTTCATGATTACCTATGTGACATAAAAAAGTTATTCAATAATCATTAAGTAACCATGGTAAGCACATTTTCGAATTTAGAGTAGTAATCACAAGTTAACAGAGAGTACATCATATTAATAACAATGTCACTGCAGAGAAACCTTGACATAAAACAAAGACTCCAGCCAGCTCTCAATCCAAACTGACTGACTAACAACAATATTTTCTGTAAATAATTATGAAAGTACTTCTATGAGAGACAAAAGCCCACAAAAAAGTGATTCAATGAGGCAACTGTATTCTCTATGCATATGGAACGAACCCGTCTGAAATAGAATATAAAACAAAAAAAGAGAGCAATACTTAACAGAGGTGTAACAGAGAATGTGGTGAAGCAACAAATCCAGAAATGTCTTGTTTCCCTGTCCAATTCCCCTCTCCCCTTGGGTTTTTCAGGAAGTATGTGTACCACCAGTGGTTTCTGGTATATACAAGTGGGAATTGAGCTTTAGCATTACTCCTATTGCACCTGAACTCAAAGAACGGCTTAATGCACCTGTTTTTTGACACAACCTCACTGCAACAACTGCAGAGATATCATTCCATGGAAGTCGAATTAATCTCCTCCTGCTTCCTGAAATTCTTGCAAGAGGATGATGACACTGCCTATTAGCTATTTATTAGTATATCCAGTTTCAGTAATCAATCTGAAAGGCTCTCCTCACAAACTCCATGACCTTCAAAAGACTTGGCAAATGTAAGAGTTTTTGATAAGCATAATTGGTAAAGGCATGTTTCTGAGCTGACTGATCAAAGCTGAAAGAGGAAAAATATCCTCAGTTTCGAAATGTTAGACTAACCGCACAGTTGAAAATATTTGCTTTCAATAGAGCTGTCCATGAGTGAGATTTTGGTTCTAAATACACATAGGGGCCGATTACGATGTAAGTTGTAAAGCCTTCGACCGATAGTCAGAAGCTTTCTGACCGTAGTCGGAGCTTTCCAACTGACACGGTTGGTTTGCAGTATGAACGCCCAATTACATTGTCTGCGGTTGTCCGGTCATTTTGACGCGTTCCCAAACGGCTCTCTGAGGCTTCCTGTCAGTCAGGACAGCACCTTAAGCCCCTATGGACCGCATTTCGTTTGTTGGGATTACAATGTCAGTTTCCGACAACCTTTGCGTGCTAGCCTTTCCGACACAGACAGGCTGTCAGACAGTGTCTTTAGGGGCCTCTAGCAAGGCTGCCTTGCCTCCGCTGCCTATGTTTGGTCGCCGAGGGGGTACTTAGGCTAGCCCCCTGTAACACCATGCACTGTGTGGCAGACACATGGGTGCCTGCCACAGGGTGTAGGGTTTTACACACACCCCATTTCTTTATAGGAGCCTGTATTACGGCAGGTATACAGCCATAGTACAAGCTCTGATGGAGAAAAGTGAGTATGCGATCGAACAGAATTCGGAAGCATGACAATATCCTTGTTCTCCCTCAGTATTTGCGGTGTCTGCCAAAACCTACTTAAGAGAGACAATGGAAACCATTAGGTCTGTTGACCAACTAGCATTTAATCCAATACAACAGCTACTGGTCACCATGGACATTGCGTCTTTATATGCAAGTATCCCTCAAAGGCCGGTTTTAGAAGTCATAAGAACTGTCCTTGACAACAGACCCCAACTGGTCCAAGTCCCCACCGATTTCGTTTTAAATCTATTAGAGATCGCTATGATGAAGAACCTTTTCCCCTTTAAGGGTGAATTCTTTCTACAAAGCAATGGTGTTGCGATGGGGGCTAGCTTTGCACCCAATCTGGCCATTTTGAATATGGACAATTTTGTGACAAACTACATCTTCAATTATGGCAATCCATATCGGAACAACATAGCCCTCTGGAAGCGTTACATTGATGATATTTTAGTGATCTGGACAGGTTCCGAGGGTGACCTTCCATGGCTGGTTGAATGACAGATCACAGGATATTCAATTTACACATCAACACAGCTCCAGCTATATAAACTTTCTGGATATCTCCATTAAAGTGGACGAGGGTCTTCTTTACACTACTCTATTTAGAAAAAGTAGTGAATGGAATACCTTACTGCAATATACTAGTCACCACCCTGGAAACCTTAGGGATAATTTACCATACGAACAATTTCTCTGAATACGAAGAAATTGCTCATGTAAGACTGACTACCTTAATGAATCAGACAATCTACACAACAGACTGTTAGCAAGAGGTTATCGTAAAAGTCTACTTAAAAAAGCTTGCAAGAGAGCATGGTTTAACCCTCAAAACACTTTATTGGAGCCTAAACCCTCTTTGACTAAGATAAATAAAAGGATGATGTGCATCAAAACATTTAACACATGCAGCAATGAGATCAGATGCATCATCAACCGTTACTGGAATTTAATCTTGGATGAGATAGACATAAAGGAACTGCTGATGCACACCCTCAGGAAGTGTAGAAACATTAGAGACTATGTAGTCTGCTCTCTACTTGCACCATTGCAACACCTACACAACCCTCCCTACAATCTATGTGGAGCTTGCCCACTATCACCGGACACCACAAATGTGGATATTGCAAAGCATGTGACCTCACGGTTGAAACCAATACTTTCAGCCATGACCACCTCAACTTTGACCTTAAGAAACATACCAATTGCAACAGTACAGATGTCATATATGCCATCAAATGTCCCTGTGGTCTACTATACATTGGACAGACTCTTCAAAAAATTTAAAAACGCATACTACAGCATTGTAGTAGTATCAGATGTAAGGTTCAAGGGGCTCCACTAGTTGAACATTTCCTCACATTCGACCATCCAGTAAATAGTTTGACATGGGTTGTCCTTGAAAAGGTGACCCTATGCACCAGGGACAGGGACATAACAGATATCCTAAAGGTGTGGGAATGCAAATGGAGCCATATGTTTGATACTGTCAACCAAGGTTTAAATGAACAAGAGGAAATCTCCAGACAAATATTATTATTCAACTCTAATTGATTCCCTTCTTCTTACTGAGACACAGTACCTACAATTGCAGTAGGCCTAGACTCTCCTTTGGCCTTGATTGCATCCCTACGTAAGTGTATACATGTATATTAACAACGTCCCCGCTTTTGTTCCCTGTGATTCCGTTTTGACCTGATTTGGATTGGTTCTCTATGTAAATCCCTGTATGAGATTAAGTCCCCCCACTTTGTATAGGACACATGTTTGTAATTGTCTTAGCTTACTATGATGTTTTGAACTGCTTCATACTTTTCCTTATGTAAACTCTTTATGTTTATATGGATCCATGTTGTACCTGACACACCATTGCAACAGACTGCATTTCTGTACACAATAGTGTATGTATTGTATCCCTTTTATCTCAATGTATACATATGTAATTTCTTTAGGTGAAGATGTGTTCCCCGCTGTACAGGACAAATCATTGTAACAAACTGCATCTGGTTATTATTGTGTATATAATGTACCCCTTGCATCTCAATGTACATATATATAACCCTAAATATACATCTACTAGCTCAGAATCCTAATCTTAGCTCACTATGATGTGTTCTCTCTCTTTTTTTGCAACTCTTTTTATTTAACAAAACAATAAAGTACACATCAGTACAGTTAGTCATTTGACAGTGGTTGGTTACATCATGGGTGCACAACACATTTGATGTTTCAGTCCAAAATATATTCAACGTTTTGTATCTACCCCTCTGCGTTTGTTGACTCTCGTGACCTCTCCTCCCTCCGGTGTAGCTCAATTGTAGGAGACTGGCATATTTTGCCCCTGTGTGTGTTCCATGCTGCCCATTCACAATCCTATTTTTTAGGGTACCCTCTGTTTTTGAAGACGTCTTTCTCTGCTATCATGGCCCTATCCATGTCAGCCTCCAATCCTCTACTTAGTGGTGGTTCCCCTACTTTCCATTTTTGTGCTATGTTCCGGTTGGCGAAGGCCCATCCCAGTGAAACCCATGATTGTTTAGTTTGAGTTAGGTCGGTAGCTTTCCATATATTTAATAGACAGAGCTTTGGGGTGGCATTTAGTTTTTACCCCCACACTTTCCATTTTTTTTTTTTTTTTTTTTTTTATTATTTTCTGGCAGAGGTAATACATACAAGGATAAAACAAAAATGAGAAATCCAACATAATTCTTTACAAAAAGCAACCATTATACACTTTAAATCCAATTATCAATTGGTGACCATAGCTTCCGACCAAAAGTCTTCTTTTTGAGTCCTTTCAATTTATAAACTGCTTTATCCATTCTATAAACATTTAGCAGCTTTCCCAGCCATAGTTCAAAAGTTGGTGGATCAACATCCAGCCATCTGGAAGTAATACAAGCTCGATAGATAGACATTCCCATAAACAAAAAATGTTCTTGATCTGTCTTTAAATTCCGAGAGGGAAAATAAACACCAAAGATAATAATAGTAGGATGAAGCGTAATCCGTACATGTAGCAAATTAGACAGAAACTTTTCAATCTTCTCAATATATACAGCAAGTTTGGTACAGCTATAAAACATATGAATTGAGTCGGCTGCTAAAATTCCACAGCGGCTGCAGTTAATACCTTTTGAAGATTTCCATTTTACCAGTTTTGCAGGTGTATAATAAAGATCTAAGGTGGACATAAAATGTTGACTCTTAAGAGAGCTATTAATTAGTGTCCTATTGCTCATCTCAAACACTTTTACCAAATCAATCCCTGCAGTGCCGATCTTTCTCTCCCATTTCAGGGTATGATGATCAAGATCATTCTGCATCCTGTTATTCATTAACTGGTAAATGATACCAATACAACTGTTCTTTCTGGAGCTTTCTAGAATGTCAATTGTTTCCATAGTATCGGTAAATAAAACATTTTTTTTTTCCAGGAAGCTGCGAATCTGTAGGTATTTAAAAAAATCGTTCCTAAATAAACCAAATGTCTCTTGTAATTTAGAAAAGGACATAAGAGACCCGTTTTGGTACAATTGGCCCAGTAAATAAATCTGACTCATACGCCATCGATAAATTACCTTATCTTGGAATATTCCGGGTAATATCTTATTTTCAGATAAAGGGGTGTAATAATTCAATTTTGGAATTATATGTAAAATTTTGTTCATTTGCCGCCAAATTAACCATGCAGCAAGAAGCACCTTGAATTTTGTTTTTTTATAGTAACTGGGTTCAATTACTTTCAGCAGGCATTGCCGCGCATGGGTACCTAGGAGCATTTCAAAAATAGAAGGTGAAATAGCTGGGTCTGATACGTAATCGTGGAAAAGCAGAACCCGAAAAGTTTTCAGAGCAATAGCCCAGTAATACAATTTAAAATTCGGAAGCCCCAAACCAGCACAATCTGATGGGAGAGTACACCATTTTAGAGATCTTCTAGCACGATGGTACCCCCACAAAAACCTCGACACCATTCTGTCTATTCTGTTGAAAAGGGACATTGGGAAAAATAGAGGAATAGTACGGAAAAAATACAAAAATTTTGGAAAAATCATCATCTTAATAACATTAGTTCGACCATACAATGACAAATGTAAATTATTAAATCTTTCTAACGTTCTGTTGGTAGATATGAGTAGGGGGTCTAAATTTAATGCGACAATATCCTCAACCTTAGAAGATAAAGTAACGCCAAGATATGAACCAGTAGAATTTAGTGGAATATCAGTGGGTTTACCCGTTTCCGAATGTATAATCTGAGTTTTCGTTATGTTTAGCTTGTAGCCGGAGACCTTCCCGAACTCATTGGCCAGATCGATTATTGTGGGTAGCGCAGAGGAGACATCAGAAGTGACAATTGCGACGTCATCCGCATACGCTAAAACTTTATGGTCAATTTCAAAAAGACGAACTGGTGGAATATTAGGTTCCAAAATAAGTCTACTCAAATAAGGTTCTAAATATAACGCAAATAAAAGCGGGGAGCAAGGGCACCCTTGTCTAGTCCCTCTCGTGATTGAAAAAGATCTCGATTGATCAGTGCCTAATCTAATTATGCCCTTAGGAGCAGAGTAAAGCGAGCGCACCGCCTGAATAAATTGTGGGGGAAACCCCTTCCCTTCTAACACAGTCCAAAGGAATCCCCAGTCTACTCTGTCAAACGCTTTTTCAGCATCGAGTAAGATCACCCCAACTGGGGATTCCTTTGCCTGTGCCCAATCTAAAAGAGTGATCACGCGTTTAACGTGATCAGTAGTATCTCTACATCTGATAAAACCGTGTTGAATATTAGACACTAAACTGGGCATTACCTGGTTAAGTCTATTTGCAAGAATTTTGGAATAAATCTTGCTGTCTGCCGTAATAAGTGATATGGGTCGATATGAGCCCAGATCTTTCGAATCCTTGTTTTTCTTCAAAAACACCACTATAATAGCGGTAGACCATGAATCAGGTGGTTTCCCTTGAAATGCTGAATTAAAGATCTTTATAAGCTCTGATTTCAGCATATGTCTAAATGACCGATAAAATTCAAGAGGTATCTGGTCAAATCCCATGGCTTTGCCAGCCGCAAGACTCAGAATGGCTTGCTCAATCTCATCCCAACTTATTGGGCGTCGAAATAAATCAGACTCTACACATCCCAATAATGATTGATTGGTACTGTGAAAATAATTTACAGGATTCAAAGTCTTATCTACTTCATTGTTGAGGTCATTATACAATGTTTTATAGAATTCCAGGAATGATTCTAAAATTCCTTCCCTACATTCATGAAAGTCCCCTTTCATGTCATTGACACCCTGAATTTCATTAACAGAGGATTTCTGACGGAGACGTTGTGCTAGGATTTTACCGGTGCGCTCGCTATACTCATACCGTTCTGTTTTATATTGCTTAAAATCTAATGCTACTTTATCTGCTAGATGGGTCCGTAGACCAGAACGCTCAATTATTAGACGTAATTGCGCGTCTTCTATGCTTATATTATTCTTACATGCCGTCGCAAGATCCATCTCGGCTAACCTAATCTTATTTAACCTTTCCTTAAATTCTATTTGAATTTTTTTTCTCTTAAAGTTTGCGAAACTGATTGTCTCTCCACGTACGATTGATTTAAAAGTGTCCCAGACCACTGGTGGGGAGGCAGTATCGTTATTTGTTAAAAAGAAATCATTAATAATAGTCGTCATAGATTGCAAATATTCTTCATCACATAACAAATTTCTCTGAAATGACCAAGACCTGCTTGTGTTCTGAAATTCTGTAAGGACCTCGATCTCAGCAATTATGGGATTATGGTCTGAAATGACTTGGGGTAGAATTTCGACACTAATTGAATCCAAAAACTGCGAAGATGTAAAAAAATAATCTAGTCGGGCAAACTTTCGATGTGGGCTAGAATAGAAGGTATATCCAGGATCTTTAGAGTGCATTTTATGCCAAACATCCGTTAGTCCATTATTCAGAACCAACTCCCTAAGGGCACTATATGTTCTAGGTTTGTATCCCGTATATCTCCTACCTAGTTTAATATTCCAATCAGCCGATAAATGAATATTAAAATCCCCACATATTATAATGGGTTGCGTCCACATAGCTAGTTCTGCATTAATCGTATTAAAAACTTCCCCATCATCTAAGTTTGGACCATACATGCAGCATAAAGTAAATTTGGCTCCACCAATGATTAACTCAGCAAGTCCCCATCTACCCCATTTATCAGCAGAAGTTTTCAGACACTTCCCAACTCCTTTTCGCATACATATAGCAACACCTCTTTTTATACCCATCTGCTTAGAAACAAGTAGCACATCCAATCCCAGCTTGTCCAAAAGTGAGCGCTTATCCCATGCAATATGTGTTTCCTGTATACATAATAAATCGATAGACAGTGTCTGAATCATAGAACGAAACATTCCAATCTTTTTGAAGTCATTGAGACCATTAATGTTAATTGTACATATTTTCACCTTTTTCACCTTTTTCCCCATATTGACATAGTGATTAAGAAAAAATTAGCAAACATCAACAGTGTGTAACCCTCACTACTGCAACTTGAATACCAACTGAAATACCAATTAAACATCCTTGCACTGAATACCTCTGCCTTACACCCCCACCACCAACCCTTACCCCTTCCCGCCCCCACCCATCGCCCCAGAACCCCTCCCCCCACCCTCCCCACTATAGGAGGCATAGGAACTACCAGTTCCTAGAACGTATGGGTGCCGTGTCCCTGGGCCATGGCGTCCATACAGGAAGAAAGGGAATGAGAAAAAAACCATAGAAAAATTAGAGGAGAAAAAAAGAAAGAAAGACGCTTATCAGTCCTATTTAAAAGAAAGAAAAATAGAGAAAGAAGAAGATTGAAGCTTCGACAAGAATACATAAACTACCACCCCTTATATTCCTCATAATCCTACAACATAATAACCTTGTATTCAATAAAGGCCTTAGCATCTGATTTATTAATCAGATAGAGTCCAAGTATTCTTTGGCTTTGACCTCTGAAGTAAAGTATCTGACTGTGCCCTTGAATACAATCTTTAGCTTTGCTGGTCCTTGAAGAAAAACGGTAGCCTCTTTCTTTTGGAAATCAGGAATCAGCTGTCTCAACCTCCACCGTTGGGCCACTGTAGCTTGACAATAGTCCGGTCGAACAAAGAACTGGCATCCGAGACCATCTGCTTTCTTATCTGGTCTCGCATGTCCATAAATGGCTTCGCGGGCAAGAAAGTTATTAAATGAGACCAGAATAGCCCTAGGGTAGTTTGCTTGGCCTTGTCGTGGACTCCGCACAGTGAAGGGAAACCTGTGCGCACGTTGTACTTCTCGTGCCCAGTCCCAGTCTACCATTTCAGGAAAGGCATCTTTCAGTAGATTGATAATGAACCTCCTCGGATCAGATCCTTCTTTATTTTCAGGAATTCCCAAAAAACGTAGATTACTTCTACGGGCCTGATTCTCCAAACTAGCAATCTTATCGGACAGGTCATCTTTTAAGGCTGTAAGATCGCCAACTTCCTGTCTCTGTGCCATACTTTCTTCTTCCAGAGCTGCAATTCTAGCCTCTGCTTCGACAACTCTATCGGTGGTCTCAGAGCACATCTTAATTGCACGGCGGACTGAATTTTTGACCTTAGCACAGGTCACCTGCGTACGTAAATTTTCGGCCTTACTTTCGGCCCTGTGGCTCATCATGGTGTCATAGATCGTTTTCAGAGTGATCTCCTCACAGCCTTCACTACTGTCCTGTGCTGTAGCGGATCCAGAAACGGAATTAGAGTTGTCTCCCACCGTGTCAGTAACGTCAGGAGCTGAATTAGAAGGTAAGGTACTACCTCCTCTGGGTGAATTAGAGACAGCTTCTTTACTCCCTGCACGTAGTGACCGCTTTTTCAAGAGTTTCTTTTTTATGGCAGTAGCTGTATTAGCGTCAGGGCTCATACTGACTTCGCCATCTGAGGATAGACTCTCACAACTGATCTCAGCCCAGTCTTTGTGAACACCTGTCGTCTCATCCGAGGAAAGTTCCGACAAAGAAAAGAACTTATCCGAGTTTTCCAGAGTAGTACACTGTGTAGAGTCAACCATCATTTTCTGTTGGTCGTTTTCTGCTGATACTAGTACAGACAGCGTGGGAAGAGAACATGAGCGACTAATACCGGCACCTCCAGATACTACATCCCCCATAATACCCTTCTTCGAAGGTTTACCCAACAACAAGTTCGGAGAGTGATTTGACGGATTATTGTCAATTACAACTGTGATAGTGGGTTGATCAGAACGCGACTCCGTCTCATCTAAGCCTTGCACATTAACATTGACATCAGTTATTGTTTTTTTTCTAGTCACTTGTTTCTCAAATAGGGCAGGCAAAGTTTGTAACGTGGCATCCTTAACATTTACAACCTCTTTATACTTGGCAGGAGGTCTGCTGGAATTCTTACCCTGCTTTGTTGTTGTATTAGCAAGAGTTGGGGGTGCAGCCTCGGCCATCACGAATCCCTCGCCGCCCGATTCCGCTCTTCTCAGCGTTCGATCCTCGTCGTTTCTCCTGTTACTCCGGGTGCTGACAGACGAGGGTAGGGGTGTCTTTTTTTTCCCTTTTCGTGTTCCACCTCCGCCTCTACCAGGAAAGACACCGCTCTGCGCCCAGAACAAACAGAGTGTAGCACGCCACAGCGGAGACCGCCGACTGAGCTCCGAGAAATTCAGCAACATTCGCGTAATCCTTCAAGGGGATACTTTGTATCGTGTATAGCGCACCAGTATATTGGCAGACTTCCAAGGTGCTTTCTCCGCAATACTTTCTCCGCGCTGCAGAAGGAGCCTGATTGAGCAGCACATACACGGGCGATCAGCCGGAAGCGGTCAACGCCTCAAACGGCCCCGTCTTGCGGTGTCCAGTAATGGAAAAAACGCCGATATACACGGGTAGATGACCAAATACAGCCGTGCAGAACGGTTCAAACCGAAAATATCACAAAAGCGCTGTCATGGCCGGTTTTCCTCACAAGAAATGGCTCTGTCCTCTCTCCCCTCTCCCGGACGTCTGGAGCCAGGGAACGGGCTGCTCACTCAGCCTTCCTCACGGCAGCCATCTTGCCTCCAGAATCACACTTTCCATTTTTTATGTGACAGCAGCCCAGTGTGTTTGGACGATCGGACATTCCCACATCTTGTGGAAGAAGGTTCTCTCTTGGGAGCTCTTTCGAAGGCAGCATGCATCTGTTCTCCTCCCCATCTTAACCAGGACTCTCGCTGTCAAGTAGACTCTGTGCCGGGTTTTAAGTTGGACCAGCCTCAATCTCATGGGGATGGCAATTTCCCTGGAAGAGGCCAGCGCGTCTCACTAGTTATCGTCCTCTAAATCACCCACATCTGCCTCCCATTGCTGTCTTAGACCTGCCAACAGGTCCTGTCAGTTGTTAAACAGTTTTTTACAGGTTAGGGAGATGGCATTCTTAGGCATAGGGTCTAGTAGTAGTCTACCTTAGAGGTGGGATGCTTCGGGTAGAGGGCCTCCCTCAGGTATCGCTACTTTTAGGGCATGGCTAATCTGTAGGTCCCTAAAGGTTTCGGACTGCGCTGATCGATACTCTTTCTGTAGATCCGTAAATTATACCCATCCTTTTTTATTCCACAAGTCGCCTACTGATTAAATTCCTATTAGATCCCAATTCTAAAATGCAGGGCAAACGCTCAAGTGGCCAAGCCACTCGGGTGCCCAAAGTGGGATTACTTGTGTAATTTTCTCATGCCATCCAAGGTTTTTAATGACCAAGTGGCAAATTTCTATGGTGCGGGCTGTAGGACCGGTAAGGTATAACCGTTTGGGGTTTATGTAGAGGGCTCTTCGATATCCTCTCTGCCCCATTAGCCATCTATCTGTGCGGAGGCTCGGGTCAGTTTGTGGACCATGGACCCATCGATTGATTACAGTCACCTGAGATGCCCAGTAATCACGCTTAAGGTTGGGTAGAGCAATCCCGCCGTCCTACCATCCTGCTGTTAATTTCTGCATTGCAATACGGTGTGCCCTCCCAGATGTGTTCTCTCTTTACTTCTTCACTCGAGTGATGAGACCCAGGCTCAGTAGGATTTTTTCCATTTTCATTTTCTCCAAAAATATTATTTTTTAATTCACTTCCTTATTCCTCCGGATTATTACACCATTATACAGGCATATTCAGACTATGCCCACCAACTCATGCCGTAGCTACGAACTCACGCCGGAATCGTTAGCAGCTAGCGGCTGGGCCCTGGACGTGCTGCGTGCACATGGCAACGATATCTATTTCAGACACAGCCAGAGCGGCGCTTGCACTGAGACGAGATGCAGTGGCTCTGATTCAGGTTGCTTTTTATGCTTGATTAAGGTAACTGCTTCCTGATGGGACAACTTTATCTGTCTGTAATTCTTCCTCCTTCTTTACCAGTTGTTCCTGGAAGAGGTGAGCAACTGTGCTACCATATATTGTACCCTGAGCATTCAAAATCATATTACTGACGGGTTTTCACTACCCCCTTTCTAGATTGCTCCCATTCAGTCCTGATGAAGACCCCTCTGAGAGGTTCAAGTAGCTCTCCCATCTTTTAGGGGTCGAAACGTCGACTTTCCAATATCCATCTACCTGGACTGGATTTCTTTTCCACATCTCGATAATATAGGAATTCAATGATGTATCTACAAAATTGTGGAATTAACTAATGACATTTTACCTCCAGTCAGGTCACATTCAGAACATCCTTGTAACTATTGTATATATTGTAAGTATCATTCTTCACGTGTAATTCTCAAACTCGTTGTGAGATGCTGCCTATTGTTAGGAACTTGCAAAAAACACAGTTGATGGACAGAAAGCAGAACAATGTCATACATTCACCCCAGTACAAAGATCTGGGCCTAAATCCATCGTTTTTTTGCACTCCACATCACCCTAGGTCAGACACTGGCTATATGCAAATCAGCCTTGACCCTGTGCCTCATGGGAACAGTCCAGCCCGAACTACCAAGCCATGTCTTTCCTAGACCGGAATCAAGCATCCATGGACCGGTTTCTGGCTATTAGCCTTCTTCAGCCTGGATAGCTTGACTCCAGTGATGTTGAGAGCCTGGGACTCACGTCTGAGCATACCCAGCCCACTCGGGGTGAAAATTGCAAAAAACACAGTTGATGGACAGAATGCAGAACAATGTCATACATTCACCCCAGTACAAAGATCTGGCCCTAAATCCATCGTTTTTTTGCACTCCACACCACCCAAGGTCAGACACTGGCTATATGCAAATCAGCCTTGACCCTGTGCCTCATGGGAACAGTCCAGCCCGAACTACCAAGCCATGTCTTTCCTAGACCGGAATCAAGCATCCATGGACCGGTTTCTGGCTATCAGCCTTCTTCAGCCTGGATAGCTTGACTCCAGTGATGTGGAGAGCCTGGGACTCACGTCTGAACATACCCAGCCCACTCGGAGTGAAAATTGCAAAAAACACAGTTGATGGACAGAATGCAGAACAATGTCATACATTCACCCCAGTACAAAGATCTGGGCCTAAATCCATCTTTTTTTGCACTCCACACCACCCTAGGTCAGACACTGGCTATATGCAAATCAGCCTTGACCCTGTGCCTCATGGGAACAGTCCAGCCCGAACTACCAAGCCATGTCTTTCCTAGACCGGAATCAAGCATCCAAGGACCAAGTTCTGGCTATCAGCCTTCTTCAGCCTGGATAGCTTGACTCCAATGATGTGGAGAGCCTGGGACTCACGTCTGAGCATACCCAGCCCACTCGGGGTGAAAATTGCAAAAAACACAGTTGATGGACAGAATGCAGAACAATGTCATACATTCACCCCAGTATAAAGATCTAGGCCTAAATCCATCATTGTTTTGCACTCCACACCACCCTAGGCCAGACACTGGCTATATGCAAATCAGCCTTGACCCTGTGCCTCATGGGAACATCCAGCCCGAACTACCAAGCCATGTCTTTCCTAGACCGGAATCAAGCATCCAAGGACCGGTTTCTGGCTATCAGCCTTCTTCAGCCTGGATAGCTTGACTCCAGTGATGTGGAGAGCCTGGGACTCATGTCTGAGCATACCCAGCCCACTCGGGGTGAAAATTGCAAAAAACACAGTTGATGGACAGAATGCAGAACAATGTCATACATTCACCCCAGCACAAAGATCTGGGCCTAAATCCGTCGTTTTCTTCACTCCACACCACCCTAGGTCAGACACTGGCTATATGCAAATCAGCCTTGACCCTGTGCCTCATGGGAAGAGTCCAGCCCGAACTACCAAGCCATGTCTTTCCTAGACCGGAATCAAGCATCCAAGGACCGGTTTCTGGCTATTGGCCTTCTTCAGCCTGGATAGCTTGACTCCAGTGATGTGGAGAGCTGGGACTCACGTCTGAGCATACCCAGCCCACTCGGGGTGAAATTAGGAACAGCTGGCCAATTATTGGGAATTAATTAATTATCCTATGAAATTTAGTTTTTTCTATATGTGTTCCACATAAGGTATACTGGATTAGAGACAGGTAAAGCGCTACTATTAATTCTTCACTAGGATTTTTTTGGCTCTGGCAATGGATGGGGTAGCTTTCAAGGGTTGCATATATGGAAAGCTTCAATTATCTGTTCAAGTCTTCATATGGCTTCATCAAAATGAATAATATTGCCCTCCCCTTAGGTTGGAACAAACTTAGCTGAAATTCTAAATATTTCTTTTGCTTCTGATGTTAGACAATGCAGAAAAATTCAATTTTTCCAAACTATAGGCATTTTGTTTGCTTCAATTGCAACCAAGTATGTTAGAAATTCTTCCTTTCAACTTTTCCATGGGATTCGAGGATCCCTTTACATTGGAACCATTTCCCTGGAGGGTCAAATTGCTGATGTCATAAAATAAAACTGAAATATGTTAATGGCGCAAGGACATTCATAAGCTTTTGCTATAGCATGATACAGTAATATAGTAACGACACATTAAATACAAAAATGGAGGTATAAAGATGTGCACATAAAAAGTCAGTTACAGAGAAGGAAAAATGTGAGGCTGCATTTTCCAAGTAAATGTAAATGTACCATATGTAAGTAATTACGAAATCATGGTTGAATCTTTGCATGTTTTGAGTAACTGAATTAATGGATGCACATCAAAATAAAGATGTACAAGTCTGTCATAGGAATGCCAGTTTTCCTGAATTTGCAAGTGTATTCGACCTTGTGAGACTACTTTCAGTTTTGCAGGGTTCTGGAGAAAGGCTACTGCACCAGCTTTCTGGAAGGGTGTGATCAGCTGTCGGAGCCTCCATCGTCTCTCCACCGTGTCATGTGCAAAATCCGGTTTAGCAAACAATGAAAAACGTTCCCAATTCCGTCTTTTATTTGGCCTTGCAAGGTCATATACTGCCTGTCGTAGCAGAAGGTTGCCAAAATATATCAAAATGACTCTAGGGAATGATTGATCGTTGCGAGGGTGCTTGGGCATTGCAAACGGGAATCTGTGCACACGTTGGATTTCTTTGTCCCAATCCAATTGCTCCAATTCTGGAAACGCATTCTTGAAGAGGTTTATGGTGAATGCACGGATATCACTTCCTTCGCTATTCTCGGGGATCCCAAGAATCCGTAGATTATTCCGGCTTTAGCGGTTTTCTGCCTCCTCAAGTTTCCACATAATTCCGAAGAATCCGTAGATTATTCCGGCGTTGGCCGTTTTCTGCCTCCTCAAGTTTCCACATAATATCCTTCTCCGAACTCTCTTGCGAGGTCACCTGGGTTTTCAAATCATTGACTGTAGTTTCCAGTACTTCCGTCCGATTTTCCACCATGCTCATTCTTTCAGCTATTTCCGTGCAGGTCTTCCCAATTTTACGCACTGAACCCTGTAGTTTTTTTGCAGCTACTCGAGCGAGCCGATTTTCTGATTTGACCTTATTATGGAATACACTTAGTGATTGCAAAATCATAGCTAGTGTGGTTTCGGGAGTCTGTACGGAATCCCTATAGGCGACCATGCCCACTTGAGATCTCTTGTCTGAGTTCCTTGTTCCATGCGAGCCCAGTAGGAAGAGCGGCTGCGTGTCAGAATAGTCCCACCCGAGTTCGGGCTCTTCCTCTGTACCAACCTTAAGAGCACTCTTTCTCCCTTCTGAGAACTTCTTGGATTTCCTGTGCGTCTCTCTACCCCCTGTTGGCTACAGTTGCTTGCTGATATATCTGCACACCCATCATCACTGCTACCACGGTGTGAGTTCATAACTTCGGAGTCACCGGTCTCTTCATTCAGCGAGAAAAAATTCTCCATAAGATCAGGGGACAGGTAGCCCAGCTCTGTGCTATCTAAAAGGCCTTCATGTAAGCCTTCTACCAGCGTGAGCGGGGGCTACATAACTTCTTGGCTCGCTATGGGGTCATGTATCTCTTTCTCTTTTTTATCTGTGTTCATTTGGTCATTGTTAGGAGTAGTAGTCTGTAGCCCACCATTGTCTTTGCCTCCCTCCCTCTTTTGCCGTATATTTGCTGCTGTATCATCCATGTTCAGAATGGTAGTCTCATTACTTGACCCCCATAACACTCGCAGACTATTTATATCTGACAAATTCTCTTGGGTCGCCTTCTGTCCTACATCAGCTTTTTCATTGTTCGTGGTGCCACTGGTCTGATCATCCCTCCAACATCCCTCCTTGGTATTTAGATCCTCATTTGCTTTTTTAAGGAACAGACTTGTGATCACAGTTTGTTTCTTATCCCCTGCTGCTGCAAATGAGCAGCTCGCGGCGAGAGGTTTAGCATGTTTCCCGGTATTTATTTTACTCTTCCTACCCGTGTTTGGCCGGGACTTGTTCTGTTCAGTTTTTTGCCTTTGTGTTGGGTTTCACATCAGGCTGTGTAACAGTAGTTGCAGCCGGTATTGTGAAGTACGTCTTGCTTTGTGCTCCTTCTTGCGCTGCCCTAGCCATTAGCCTTGTGCACTCTTCCGTAACTCCAGCGTCTCGGTTGCTAAGCAACTCCAGCCGGCTCTCATCAGTTTCACTCCAGCCGGAGATTGCTGTCAGCAGCAGCCGGGCTAGCGCTGCCCAGCGAGGACCGCAGTCCCTGCGATCCGTCCTGCAGACTCCTCACCTTTCGATCACCCCGCTCTACTTCACGCCCGTGGTACCAGCACACAGGGCCAGGCCGCATTTTCGGCAGGCACTCGTAGAGGGTTGGAGCGGTGTGACATAAAACAAGTTTCCATACAATTAATTCATATGGAACGTATTCACATAGTCAGTGGTTATCCTGATAATATGTAATGACTTCAGCTCTCCTGGACTTATGATGGACAATCCTGGACTTTCTTCAGTTCTATTTCTATCTCCAATGCATGCCCCGTTTCTTGGTGAGAATATATGATCCACCTACTTGTTGGGCTCTCGCTGGAAGAACATTAAACATTGCTGCTTTCTGTTGAGAGCAACAACCACTTGTAATCACCCGCCCTGCAATATGAGCCTTGCAAAGGTGAGCACGGGTATTGAGGCGAAGGTTCATTTCTGGCTCTTTTGTTTTGCCATAGCGATATTAATGGCCCTCATTTATTCTTACTGTAATTGTACCTCTGGGGCAAGATTATGACGTGAGTCCAGCAAGGGTGCCTATTACATCCAATTGTTTTATAAGTGCTTTCCCCTGATCACAGGCCTGTATTACAAGATGTTAAATGCACCCCTATGTTATAGCGTGGGCTCTTCTCACCTTCAGACTTGTCACATATTAGGCTGTTCCATCCAGTCTCATTGAGGGGGGTGCCTGGCAAGAAACAAATACTACAGCTCTCCAAACAGTGACACAGACACTTTGGCAATCAGGGACAAACTAAAGAAAATTCAGTATATACTCCTCCGATAGGGATTCTTGCACTTTTCTCAGTGACAGACACTCCAGCACTTCACTCCGTGATAGTGCAGTGCTCCCCTCAATGACACTGCCATAATTCACTCAAATGCTGTTGTGCTTCACTCTGTGACACTCGCTGTAGTGCTTCGCTTAGAGACTAATTGTAGTGCTTTAGTCAACAATAGACAATACAAGTTGTGCCTAGATTCTACTGCATGTGGATTAACCCTTCAAGTATCGTGAATAAATACTTAGAGGGTATTAAAGATTAAGTTGAGGGGGTGCATGTCAGTGGAAGAGTCTGGTACATTGGTTTCAGTGTTCACAACATCTGGTACATAAACACAGCCGTCCCATAACGAGTTACATGGTCTGGGAAAAGCTAAAATCGTCAGAAGTACTCAGCATTGCATTGTATATCGAAGTCTGTTATGAAGCTCTATGGTTATACTGAATAAGCAATTGCCTATATTATACGAAATCTCTTTATTAATGTAATAGCTCCACTTTCACAATTGCTTTATTAACCTTCCAGCTTTCTCAAATTTGCTTGAAAATGCACCATTTGTCCACTCTTTTTTCAAACTTTTCTCGGGAAGAACCCCCCCCCCCCGAATCCCCCGTAGGTTGCAGTAGGACAATCATTTTACACCTCACCACTTTCAAATATCACCAGCCGCCACTGCCATAGTCTCATCCTATATGAAAGTGCAGTTAGTATATCACTTAAACGACATGGGGTGCAACCCATGATCATTTTGTTTGCTGTATATGGATTGACTAGCATAGACTTAATTGAAACAGAAGTGCCATCAGACCTTATGTGATATGGCTTCAGTTCTAGGACTTTTCCCTGGGAAATCCCTGTCCATGGGTGTTTTTATTGAATTATGTGGTGTTTTCTTCCCTATGACCCCACATCCTTCATGTCTCCCTTTTGAGCCCTTTTTACCCTCACCTTATGTTTTGTATTTTAAATGGGTGGACTTTCCGAGACAGCCCCTCCACGCCTTGCTCATTTTGTTTTACTTTTTAACCTTATGGATATGAATAAATGTGTATAATATAATAAATGCATACTATATATTTAAATATGTTCTAATAAATAAAATTATTCAAAATTGTTAAAACAAAAAATACATATAAATTAAAGTTAACAAATGTAGAAATAGCATAGATTTATTATTTAATTGTGATATATTTAATTATTTAATTTTTTATAATTAAATAAGAAATATGTCCTACTAATATATTTGTTTAACATTAAATTATATATATTTATAACTATTTTAAATAATTTAATTCATCCTCATCAACAATCTTTAGTCGCTACATTTCTGTAGCATAAAAACACATAAAATACAATTCAACAAACAGTTCATGCTGGGGAAAAAATGTCAACAAATAAATCAAAACTCAAGAACATTTTGAATCCAATAACTTAATACAGATCTCTTTGACACAGTCATTAGAAAATTAAAGACATATATCGAGAATAAAAACAGGTCACATTCATGTATAAAAGCCAACATCAGATAATTTCAGTGATAGTGCACGTTTCGGCAATTAAAGAACCTGCCAGATAAAAGAGGCCAATGCAGAGTATATCTGAGGACTGTGTAGTTTTAGTACAATAAACAAAGCCGGTCTGCACTGTCTACATTTAAACATTTTAAGAAGGGGACATAAAAAACCATTCTCTGGATATCCTAGAATGTGCAAAAGAACATAATGTGCAAAGCAAATTGGAAGGAAACCCCATCACATGGGCAAGTACTCATATCCACAAATGTGTAACAATTAGCAGGATAACCTACACTAAACTGTAGGAGATTTAAAAGTAATCTAGTCAAAACATAGCAGTGTTGTGCTTTCTGAATTGAGGATAAATAGGTTGGGAGACCCTCTTGAGTGTGCACCAAATTGTAAAGAATTACTGATGGTCTGACTTTATGTTCTGCCAATCTTTTTAACCAGGCCTTATTCATGAACAAGTGCTTTAAGGTGACCTTAATAAAACTCAATACAGAAAAGGGGGTGGTGATGAACAGAGTGTCTGAATTGAGCAGACCACTCTTACCCAGTCAAGAGATCAGGGCTTAATCCATCACCGTTATTTAGCTCACTGCATCACCCCAGTTCAGAACCTGGCTATATATGCAAATTAGCCTGACCCCGTGCCTCATGGGCACAGGGAAGACCAAACTACCAAGCCAATTCTTCACTGGTAAGGAGACAAGCTTCCGGGGACCGGTTTCTGGCATTTTAGCCGTTGTCGGCCCGGCTTGCTTGAATCCTGGTGGTGCAGTGAGCAAGGGACTCATGTCTGAGTATACCCTGCCACACCTGTAGTGGCCAACAACGATACAGAAAAGGGGGTGGTGATGAACAGAGTGTCTGAATTAAGCAGACCACTCTTACCCAGTCAAGAGATCAGGGCTTAATCCATCACCGTTATTTAGCTCACTGCATCACCCCAGTTCAGAACCTGGCTATATGCAAATTAGTCTGACCCCGTGCCTCATGGGAACAGGGCAGACCAAACTACCAAGCCAATTCTTCACTGGTAAGGAGACAAGCTTCCGGGGAAAGGTTTCTGGCATTTCAGCCGTCGTCGGCCCGGCTTGCTTGAATCCTGGTGGTGCAGTGAGCAAGGGACTCATGTCTGAGTATACCCTGCCACATCTGTAGTGGCCAAAAACGATACAGAAATGGGGGTGGTGATGAACAGAGTGTCTGAATTAAACAGACCACTCTTACCCAGTCAAGAGATCAGGGCTTAATCCATCACCGTTATTTAGCTCACTGCATCACCCCAGTTCAGAACCTGGCTATGTGCAAATTAGCCTGACCCCGTGCCTCATGGGAACAGGGCAGACCAAACTACCAAGCCAATTCTTCACTGGTAAGGAGACAAGCTTCCGGGGACCGGTTTCTGGCATTTCAGCCGTCGTCGACCCGGCTTGCTTGAATCCTGGTGGTGCAGTGAGCAAGGGACTCATGTCTGAGTATACCCTGCCACACCTGTAGTGTCCAAAAACGATACAGAAAAGGGGGTGGTGATGAACAGAGTGTCTGAATTAAGCAGACCACTCTTACCCAGTCAAGAGATCAGGGCTTAATCCATCACCGCTACGTCACCTGTAGTGGCCAAAAACGATACAGAAAAGGGGTTAATAAAACTCAAGCATGGGGGGCGTGGTATGGCCAGGCAGGGAAATGGCCGCCTGAGGGACGAGCTCTGCCGAGGGACGGACCCCTAACGAGCTTCCTTCTCTCACATGGTCGCCTGGGTCCTGCTCTTCATGTTTTGCTGCCGCCGGGACCATGTAGACTGCAGTGACGTTCTTCTTTTGTGGACAGCGACGACTCCCTCTGTTTTCCAGCCTCACTGGTGCACACCTCGGCATCTGCATGTTCATCGAAGCCGCGCTTCTTCACAGGGTAAGCCGTGCCTCTCCCTACTTCAGGGCTGTGCGCTCTCCTGCCTTAGGCCGCACCCCCTCAGGCGACGAGGCCACGCTCCTTCTACAATGTGACACTTCTAACATTGTGTGTTTCCTATTAAACGGTGCCCTTTCTAAATGCATTCAGGCATTGATTTCTTCAGCGTTAAGTGATGGAGTCCTCTGAGGAATAATTTGACACTGGGACTCTCACTACCTTAATGACGTTTGAAGTATACCACGCAGGAATTTATGTTTTGCTTTATTTTTTGGTCCTTGGCCTACTTCAACTATGTTTTGCGCACTTCATTGTATTGCCTTCAATGACATTTGGTGCAGGATTCATTAATTCATCGTATGAATAATTTTTTCCTTCATTTTTATTGCCTCAGACTGTCTTTTCATACTGACTCTGTACCGCATATATTTTTGAAATGTGTCTGAATTCACGTCACTATTTTCTGTAACATTGACACATGCTCTTATTTCATTATAACTGCTTTTCTTAAGGAATGTATGACGCAGCTTTGAGGGGAATGTGACTTTGTTCTGTCATGTGACGTCTTCACATTTTATAGGGTCACACTTTCTCTGCATTTATTGGCTTTAGTACTTTGAGAATTGTTTTCACACTCTTGCTAGTTTAATGCTGCTCTCACCATTTTCATGAATGTACTTTTATTTTTTGGTGTATTTTTGGTGCGCACTATTTTGCGCCCTTGTACTACATCTGTTTTATGAAACACAGTTTGCTGTTTTGTGGTAGTAATGTAGTGCTTTTTTCAATTTAATGAACGGTCTATGTGCTACATATTTTGGTCACTAATGTCCTGCTTAAGTTTCGTTCTTATTATCCTGGAATTTGTTTTTCTTCTCTACTCTGTTTTTTGATGTGCCATCTGTTTCATCATTGCCTCACATTCTAATATTCTGTCAATTCGCTTTTGTCGATCGCCAGATCAGTTGTGTGTCACAATGTCTAACATTAGGAATGGTGGTCGAGGACCTAAGCAACCAGTTTTTACTGAGGTAGTAAAGCAAACTTCTAATTCGCCAATGAAAAGTAACGGTTCTGCGTCACCTCCTACATCTCAATTTGCACCACCTCAGAGTGACAAGTCCTTGTCTGATATTATGCAACGCATTTTGCAGGAACTTTCTGGGGTCAACCGTCGATTAGAGGGGTTAGACATCACCATGACATCATTGGCTGCAGAAACTAAGTCCATCAGAGCAGAACTCACTACTTTTCATACAAGAATTGACAACATTGATTCTAAAATATTGGATATGGAGAGTCGATTGGATACTGTTCAGAGTTCAGATCAGGATCTCCTCTTTTTGCATAGCAAAATCATTGATTTGGAAGACCCCAGTCGTAGAGACAATATCCATTTTTTTGGATTTCCAGAAAATATTGAAAAACAAGATATGAAGTTATTTCTCTATGAGGCTCTTCCTATCCTGACTGGTATTTCTTTTACTCCTCCTCTTGAGATTCAACATGCTCATAGATTGGGCCCTCCACGTTCCAGTGCTTCTATACGACCTAGACCAATTATTGCTTGTTTTTTTCGGCATGACCAAACTTGACAAATGTTGTCAATGGCTCCTGTACGTGGCTCCTTCCTATTTCAAGGTCATACCATTCATATGGCTGCAGACTTTTCTAAAGAAACGAATGAACGGCGGAAGATGTTTCTCTCCATGCGGCATCAATTGCGTCAAATGGACATCAAATATGGGTTGTTTGAGCCTGCACGTTTCCGAATCACCATAAACGGAGTCTCCAAAGATTTCTACGATCCTGCACTTCTCCAGCAATTTTTGGATGATATCAAATCCAATGATATGGACACCCAATCTTCTTCTTGTGCTCAGCCTCCATCATTCACTTCTCCAGCTCCAAACTTGCCAATGTCACACTTCAACATCTCTCATGATTCCAGGCAATGTGGTAGGGATCTTAATTGTCTGCCTCGCTCTCAGGATGATAAAGCTTCAGCTCTGCACTCCATCTCCACCCTCACTAATACACCGCAGAGGGACAAATCTCGATCAACTCTTAAAAAACCTTCAGATGCTGATTGATTCCTTTTTTCTGTTCACGTGACTACTTTTGTGATTTCATGTTATATGTTTTATTGACTATAGCAGTTCTTGATTGATATTGATTTTGTTGCCCTCTTGCCCTTTTGTGGCTTTCTTGTATTATATACTAGGATCACTTCTGATTCAAGTTTCATGCTGAGCTGTATGTATTAATGCTATTCTGTCTTTTCAAGTTTGCATTCTTTTTAACTTATGAAGAGTATTTACTCCTTCTAAGGTATTGCTCATTACATATTACCTTTATGATACCATATATTACATGGTTATTTGTTAAGGTATACACTATGGGCCCGATTCACAGAATGAACTTAAGACTAAATCCTAAACTTACTACTATTTGGTATTCACAGAATGCACTTACTACTTTCGGGATTCACAGAGTGAACTTACTACTTTCGGGATTCACAGAATGAACTTACTACTTTCGGTATTCACAGATTAGATTTAAGACTACTAACTTTACGTCCGCACTCGGGCCGTAAATTCCGGCCCGGAGGCGGAGTTTCCGGCTTGGGGGCGGAGCTTACGGCCGGAGGCGGAGCTTCCGGGCCGGAGGTGGAGCTTCCGGCTCGGAGGTGGGTATTTAGCCATGGCAGAAATCTCCACCTCTGGGCCAGAAGCTCCGCCTCCAAGCCGCAAGCCCCGCCTCCGGCCCGGAAGCTCCGCCCCCGGGTCGTAAGCTCCGCCTCCGGGCCGGAATTTACGGCCCGAGTGCGGACGTAAAGTTAGTAGTCTTAAATCTATTCTGTGAATACCGAAAGTAGTAAGTTCATTCTGTGAATCCCAAAAGTAGTAAGTTCACTCTGTGAATCCCGAAAGTAGTAAGTGCATTCTGTGAATACCAAATAGTAGTAAGTTTAGGATTTAGTCTTAAGTTCATTCTGTGAATCGGGCCCTATATATTTAACTTACTCTGTATCTTGACATTGCACCATGCATTTTTCTTTAATTGTTTAATGTATCTCACACTAAGTATTGTCATTTTCTTATTTCTATTCCCTTGCTTTAATATCTGTGTCTTTCCCCCTTCTTTCTTTGATCTATATTTTCTTCTTCCTTTTCTATGACATCATAATATCTGTTTTTTCCTATATTTTGTCTTCTAAACTTCTCTAACTTCTTCTTTCACATTCCTTCTGTTATGTATCATGTTTTCTTTTATTTCATTTTCTCTGATCTTCATTTCTTGCAATTTTATTATTCTCTTATCGTACTGTCCTCATATCGCGATGTCAATGATTTTCTTTATTTCATGACTTTGTGTTTCAGGATCCTATATTGTGGTCACTTATGGCTCTGAAAATGTTATTTCATTTTACTGCGTTAATATATTCCATGTTATCCTTTGTTAGTTGGATCCCCATTCTTCTTTCCTTGGATGGGGTCCTGGCCCCCCTCAGTGCTGCTCTAGTGCGCCCAGACCCGCGGTTAACAGTCTCGGTTCTTTCTTTATTTTCTTACTTTGTCCTTTCTCCACTTCTAATATCTTTTCCTTACTTTTTCTACTTCAGGTATCCACTTTGTGTTTCTAAATCCTTTCGCATTTCTTTTCTCCTTTCTTTTCCTTCTCCTCCTATTTCTTTCTTATCAGTTTCTCAAACTTTTACACACTTTGTCTTTCGTTCCCCAGAGTAATATTTTTCTCTTTTTTTCTCCATATACTTCTTTCTTTTCTTCTTCTTTATCTCATTGGTGAATCCTACTATCATGTCTTCTACTCATCCTTTATCGGTGATTTCCTGGAATGTTCATGGTCTCACCCATTATATCAAACTCAAGAAAGTCCTTTCATATTTACACTCTTAACGTGTGGATATTGCTTTACTGCAGGAAAGACAGGTTGAATCTAATAAACTCAGCAGAGATTGGGTTGGAAAAGTTATTCATAGTAGTATTTCCAAACCTGATCCCACCAACCCTAATCCTGTTCGTAAGTGTGGTGTAGCCATCCTTTTTTGGAAGTCACTTCCTTTCACGATCTCCCGGACATGGTCTGATCCGGATGGTCGGTATGTCTTTGTTAAATTGAAAATTGGAAACTCTTCTATTTGTCTTTGCTCTGTATATGCTCCACTTGGTCCCAAAAAACAATTTTTCCTTCGAATGAATCGCCTTCTCACAGAAATAAATGCCTCTCATTTTCTCATTGGAGGGGACTGGAATCTTGCCCCAGATCCTGCACTGGACAAAACAGGTTGTCTTGATACTGTTAACGCTTCAGATAGAGCCATTTTGCGTGACATTCTCACCAACAATGGTCTCGTTGATCACTGGAGGCTTTGCCACCCACAGGATAAAGAAATTATGCTCTTTTCTTCCACCCACGGCACATTTTCCCGTCTTGATTATGTTCTTCTCTCGCAAAAAGCTGTACAGTTTGTTTCAGAGTCGAGGATTTTAGAAGTGGCCATATCCGATCATTCCCCTGGTCTCTTGATATAGGTCTCTCTAGTCCGGGACGCAAACCGTGGTGATTGGATATAAACAAATATAAAACGCCAGCAGGTAAACTTCTTTTACAGTCGCACCTTCTGGACTTTCTCAGTATAAATGAGTATTCAATCTCCTCTAAGAGAACGGTCTGGGCAGCTGCTAAGGCGACCATTAGAGGTCAACTGATGCGTGCTGCCGCTCTTCTTAATAAAAAAAATGCTGCCAAACAAGTAGATCTTGAGAAGGACATTCAACGGCTCTCTCAATTATATATCTCCAAACCAACCCTCCAGAATCGTAAACTATTGGAGCAGGCATGAATGTCCCTTAATAGTCTTTTTACTTCTAAGGCTGAATATGCCTTACAAAAAATGAAAGGGCGACACTACGAACAGGGAGAAAAAGCTGGTCGGTTATTAGCTGCACAACTGCGCCAGAGGTAGGCTGCTATGGCAATTCCGGCTATCACATCAAACTGCGGTGATATACTTACTAGGCCACAAGAAATTGTTGTAGAATTTGCTTCCTTTTATAGATCTCTCTATTCTCCAAGCACCCATATAGATAAACTCAAAATGTCCACATTTTTAGATATGGTACACCTCCCACGACTTCTGATGATGGTAGAGCTCTACTAGATGGTGCCATTACAAAAGATGAGATCTCCTCTGCTATAACTGCCTTGCCATCTCATAAAGCCCCGGGAGATGATGGCTTCCCTCCTGAATTTTATAAATGGACTGGTCAAAGTATGATTGGTACTTTACATGCCGCATTTACAGAAGCTGTTGAGAAATCTTCTTTCGGTTCTCTTTCCAATAAAGCCATTACAGCTGTACTACCAAAACCTGTTAAAGATCCCTTATTGTGTGGTAGTTATCGGCCTATATCTCTTTTGAATTCTGATGTTAAGATACTAGCTAGTATTCTTGCATCGTGTCTTCGTAAAGTTTTACCCTCTTTGATTCATAATTCCCAAGTAGGTTTTGTTCCCGGTCAGTCATCTCGAAACCATTGGCGTACTTTATCTCATGCTTTATGGTCAGCTAAACATTTTGCAGGTGATGCGCTACTTCTTTCCCTGGATGCTGAAAAAGCATTTGATCACATTGAATGGGAGTACCTTTTTACTGTCATGCAAAGGTTTGGATTGGGCGATTAGTTTATAGATAAAGTGCGATTGCTCTATGATAACCCATCGGCTCAAGTTAACTGCGGTGGTTTTCTATCTTTCCCATTCCCAATTCGACGTGGTATTCGTCAAGGCTGTCCACTTTCTCCTCTTCTTTTCCTCCTAGCAATGGAACCTTTGGCTGCTGCAATACGACAATCTACTGAAATAGTAGGTGTCCCTCTTCCAATTGGTCATTCTAAAATTTGTTTATATGCAGATGACATTCTTCTTACACTTACTGATCTTCCCCGCTCTCTTCCCGTTCCTCTCCATATCATCAATGATTTTTCTTCTTTTTCCGGTTACAAGATAAACTGGGATAAAAGTGAAGCAATGCCCATGTCCATTGGTACTACAAAAGCAGCAATCTCTGGCTTTCCTTTTCATTTGGCAATCATCCCGGCTTAAATACTTAGGAATATTAATTAATAGAGGTTTGGATAATATAGTCATGGATAATTTGACTCCTTTAATAGCGCAGATGCAAAGAGACTTTGATAAATGAAAAGCTCTAGGATTGTCCCTCTGGGGACGGGTTCAGGCGGTTAAGATGGTTGCTTTGCCACGGTTTCTTTATGTTCTAGGTATGCTGCCTCTCCACATTCCCCTAACTATTCTTCGGTCCATTCACTCCAAAATAAAACTTTTTATTTGGGGTACGGTCAAACCACGCCTTGCTTTGACCAAATTAAAGGCTCATCAACTACACGGGGGCTTAGGTCTTCCCTCCATCGAGCATTATTCACTAGCCCTTCATATCTCACAACGTACTTTTTTTCTGCCTAAATCTAAGGACATACCTCAATGGGTTCCACTTGAACGACATCTGCTGGCTCCTGGCCTTGGTTTGTCTCTTCTATATCGCAAGGGTACCAGTTCTTCTGATCCAAATAAACCTATTTTATCTGCAATATATAAATCTTGGCAGAGAAGTCATTGTGTACTTCACTCTAATTTGCGAGTTCATGTTAAAGCTCCTTTATGGCTTAATTCAGCTATTCGCATTAGTGGTCGCACTTTGGCCTGGCCTTTGTGGCAGGAGGCTAGTGTCAATTCTATAGATCAACTCTTTCATGATGGAACTTTTAAACCCTTTTCCCAACTTAGTGAAGAATTCCATTTACCACCTACACAATCCTGTAAATATATTCAGCTTCAACAAGCTATCACGAAACATTTAGGCTCTCCACCTGATTTGCTCTCAGTATCTCCTATTTTGTCTTATTTGCAATTATAGGGCAATCTAAATTTGTATACTCCGTCATTGGAAATCTCCCTTGTCTCCTTCTCAGGAAGAGTGGTTGGTGGCAATGATGCAAACAGCCTTCCATGAACACACAATCTATAATTTACAGTATCAGGCTCCCATTTTTCTCCAAATTTGGTCCCCTTTCCTGGAAACCTCTGTGGCCGATGACTCTCACTCTCCTCCTTACTTCTCCTACTCATACTGCTCCTTCTTATTTTTATTCTCTCTTTGATCCCTTATCTCTTACTTTGCTACTGACACCTGTCCCCCTTCCTTTTTACCAATTCTCCTAATTTCTTTTCTTGTTACTCTGGGGTTCTTTCTCTTTTTGTTTTTTGTTTTTCTTTTCTTTTCTATATCTTGCTTTTCTTTTCTTTTCTTTAACCTTCCTTTTATAATATAATTTCCCTATTATTCCTCTTATTATTATTGCATACAGGATTATGGAATATATGCTATTCTTGTTTCCTCATATTTGTTCTATTCTATGCACATTTCCTTTCCACTTGTAATATTTTCATTTGCCAATATTTTATTCTGTTGTATTATTACACTTGTATCTGTATTTTCATCTGAAACCTTTATTATAAAATTTCAACACAAAAAAACTCAAGCATGATTCCGTGTCCCTAAATAACCTAGGGCGCCCAATCTCCTCACAGATGGACTTAAGGTACACAAGCCAGGGTACATCAAGGGCGGCATGAAGTTGCAAGCAGTCCTTCAGAATCAACTTATTTACATTTGTATCCTCCCTTCTCCAAATGGAGTGCCACAGTAACAGAGGATGCAAGACTGAAGTTATCCTGGATATAGTGGGGCACAAAGTTCATCATAAATAATAGTATGGGAGCAACTACGAGGGACTGTCAATAGATTTGTCAAAAATGCATTTTCTACCTTTTGAATTCCATTTACATCCACCAAACCCCAAATATACGCCCCATAGGTTGCAATTACTGCACATGTACTGACATACATATTTAACAGCTCACTGAGCAACTTAGAACCCAGTTTTTATGTAAAGCTTTCGAAAATCATTTATGGGCTGTTCAAGCATAGCTGCCCTATTGGCTGTCATAGGTTTCCATATATATTTATTATCAAATAAAATTGTGAGATACGAGAAAGAAGTAGTCACATAAACTTTAGCACTGTTAATAATATGGACTGGTGTTTTCCTTGGCCTTGCCCGGGAAATCATGGTGAAAGTTTTGCTTTCATTCATTTTTAAATCCAAGTCATGCATAAACAATAAGGACCTGATTACAACTTTGGTGGTGCTGAGCCGGGACCGCCCGCGGCGGCACTGCCACACCCCTGACCAGATCGACTGCCAGATTAGGAGTTTCCTCCTGTCTGGCGGGCTGGTTTTTGACGTTCCCACAGTGGTGCCTCAGAAAAGGGACCACTACGGGAATGCCAAGAACAGTTCCTGCATGGTATGGACTAAAAGGTCCCTGCTGTGAATGAACTGGGGTGCATGCATACAGGGGGGAACATGTTGTGCCCCCCTGTGTGCATCCCCATGCAGATGTGACACAGGGGGCCCTGCAAGTCCCCCTTTGTTTCCTTTTCGCCACACTGTTCTTGGAGGAGGAACCTCCATGACACCACCGACAGAGAGGAAATTCATAATATGTTTCGCCGGAAAGCACCAGCTCCACCAAGGACATGGCAGCCTCCTGACCGACGCAACACCGCCAGGAAACAACAGTCCCCTGGCAGCTGCAGCTGAGCTATGGAGGTCCGACCGCCCTGATCATAATAGGGTGGTCAGGAGACCGCCACTGCTGCGCTCCCACGAGTCTGGCAGTCCTTGGGGTGCCAGACTCATAATCAGGCCTTATGTAAATATCAATCAGGCCTTGAAATCCTCATAATAATTTAATTTAAATTAACATTCTTTTCAGTTGGGTGCCATTTTAAGTCACTACCTCAAGTATTTTCAATGGGAGGGTGCTACAGCACCAGTGGTTGGCCATGTGTAGTGCTGGACTTACTGCAAATATGTAAGTTGCTACAAAAGTGCAAGTCACAATAAAGTGCAATTTGTAAATACCGAAAGGTAGTAAACTTCCCCTAAAGTGTAAACTTTTCCCAAAGTGCAGTTTGTGAATCAGGTGGCCTTTCTCCGGGCTGCCATTCGAATGACACTCCCTCCACTATGCAGTCTCCTATTACTCAGCTAACATAGTAGCCAAGGAAGGTTTACTTCAGGGAAGATGCCCTTCATCTGATAGCCAGCCTGGGCAACCTTGAATAATGGACCTGGCGCCACCACCACACATACATCAGCCATTTGAATCATGCAAGTGACAAGATGCTCATGCTCAAAGGCAAGAATTGAGAATGCGTGCTCTGCCATAGCAGGAGGGCATTGGAAGGCTAATGAGCGCCCGTCCCTGCCAGCCATCCCTGCTCCCTAACTTACTGCCATTCTCGGAATGACGAGACCAGAGGCATTTCCTACAAACTGTTATGCAATGAAGAAATGGAGTAAAGCCTGTTTCTCGTTTTTTGCCACTCCACAGTTACCGAAAGAGGATAATGGATGTTTTCCCCCGCAATATATCTCATTTTTGCTATGGACAGTTATGAAGAAATATGGGCCTCATTTATGAGGCTGTGAGTCACTTTTACACCACCGGTGCGTCACTTTTTGTGACGCACCAGTGGCGTAAAAAATGCGCCTTGTTGCGCCATATTTACAAAGTGACGCATCTAGGTAGATGTGACACTTTGTAAACCCCTGCGCCACATCATAACTGCGCCAGTTATAATCTATGCAAGGGGGCGTATTGGCGCAAGGAAGGGTCGTAGAAGTGATGCAGTGAAATCTATGATATTTCACTGCGTCACTTTCAGGACGCCGTTGTGTCAAAATCTTGCGCCTGCCTCACAGCAGGCGTAAGACTGACGCAGGCCCTTTCACATGGGGCTTGCCCCACGTGAAAGGACGCATTGCTGGAGTTGCGTCACTTTTGTGACACACTCCAGCAATGCGTCACTTTTGCGCTTACAGATACGTCAGAAATACTGACGTATCTGTAACTCCTTGCGCAATGATGCGTCATAATGTAAATATGACGCATCATTGGTGTCTCAAGGAGGGCGCAGTGAAAAGTGATGCATCGCTGTTTTCACGCAGCGATGCGTCACTTTTCATTAATGAGGCCCTATGTATTTTGTTATATGGTGCGCACTCACACGTACACCACCCCAACCGAGTTTAGAGTTGCTGAATTTATGAAAATGTGCAAGCGAAACACAGACAAAAGTGCAAAATAAATCACAATGGTCTTCCACAACTGGAAACTAAAGTAAAGCATTAGACTTAATTGTGATTCTTACTCGACGACAACCAAGGTATTCATTGTGAAACAAGTGGTGATCCCCAGTTATTACAGTGGTGAACATTCATAGAATGCAAGAATCCTTCTCTAGTTGAAAAGAAACCTGAAAAAAAGCGCGGGCTTGCAAAACCTGCACTTCAGCAATTTATAAAGAAATGCCATTTTCTGGAGTCAGCCTATAAAGCTACACAAGGGACCAATTACACAGAGGGCAATGCGAGCGCAGTGAGCAGAAAAACAAGTTACAATCAGACTAATACACTCTTGCTGTCATCTGTAGAAACAATACCAGGAACTAAAAAATATTCGGGGATAGTCATAACATCGTGCCTGCTGGCCATGCCTTTAAAAAGGATGATATTGCAACAAGGAAAGCGTTTCAAAATGGAGCGTGTCAACTAGGGGATATTTTATTCACCTTCACCAATTTCCAAGCCAACCCTTTTTAGTTCTAAAGTGCTGTCTCAATTAAGTAACATTTCACTGTTCAGGTTTCTGACCGCATGCCCTCCTTCAATTAAAATATGTTCCTTGAAACTCGTGTTTACTTCTGCAGCTCTAGTGCTCCAATGTGAGCATATAGGCCATGCTGACCGCAATAGGCCCGCCCCACTAGGACCAGACCCAGGGGGCTGCATCTCTATGAATAAAAAAAAGGCCTCATAGACTAAAGTACATAAGCATGGAGACTGCAGTGTTGATAAACCAATGTCCTTACTTAACAGTTCTGGTGACATTTATTAATTTATTTATTCGTTGAGGGGTTTAAACATTTTTTTTATAATATTTCAATAATGGTTTTTATATTTGTTTTTTTTGGTTGCCATCATCGCCCTGTGAGCCAGCAATAAACCAAATCTCGCTCTCCCACTGGTAACAAGGAGATTAATCGCCTAAATAAACACCTGCCTCATTCTTCAGAGTGGCACAGGCCCTTATTACAATGATGGGCGGCAGTCCATCCGGCAGCTTGTCAGTGCCAGTCCAACTGACATCTGAGGCATCAGTCCGACTGCCGTATTATGATACAGGTGGTCCAACCTATGCCTGCAGGGGGAATCCGCTCTGCCTTCTACAGGCTCAAGGAGCCCATTGGGGTGGTGGGCGGATTGTAATCCCCAAATTGGTGGTGGTGCCTACGCAGGCACCACCATGGGGATTACGATGCACCTTCCAACAGCCTTTTTGTGTCAGTTTTTTCGACCATGAAAAGGCTGGCATAAAGGATCTTTTTGCGCCCCTAGCAGGGCTCCTGTCCCCCTCGGCCCTCAGCTATGGGTCCTGGGGGGGACCTGTGATGCCCCCTAAACATCCATGCATGGTGTGGCAGGACCACACAGTGCATGGTGTTTAAAAAGTGTATTTTTCTCATTGCGGCTTCTGCTGCTGCCCACAGCCGCAATAGGAAAAATACACTTTTTGACAGCTGTGAAGGCAGTCGCATCGTAATTTGGGAAGAGGGACCGCAGACTCCTTGTCGGGTAGTCCCATTACCGACTTGATGCTGGTCGGATTATAATCCGCTCAAAACATCAATGAAGGGGGAAAAAGAAGCTGTGATCCATTCCGCTTCCTCAGGCTAGAACAAAAAATCAAGATGGGGGGAGAATGGACCACTTGTCCTGTGTTACCAGGGTCTTAATTAATGTGGGGGGCCATCGTTGTAAAAAACCCTCACATACGGACACAGGCGTTGGCCGGTATAGGTTGATTCTCCGCCTTCTTGTGCCACAACAGCCTGATCATTGGGTCTTTTCCTTAGTTCAGTATGCTGACCTCCACATGGAGGAAGACCAACTGGAATGACAGTAGTGGCCAGAGATAAAAGAGGGCGTGCTTGTGCTCAAATAAATGTGAAATAAAATTCCTAGCACCAAGTCTAGTGTATTTTATTCTTGACATCAATGATGTGGGAAACTAAAAACAAGGACGTGCACCTGTAGACCCAGTTAGTGGTCTATTGCACTGGTGAAAGTGGTCAACATGTTTCAGCCTCTTGGTACCTCTAGAGGCTTTCTTCAGGACCAATCGGTTAAGAGCTCATTGTGGCTCCTTAAATGAAAGTGGGGGGGTTGGTTTGTACTCACCACCCTTGAAGTTAATGGACAGGTCTAAGGTATCTGTACCTAAGAGGAAAAGAGAAAATTACAGTTATGTTATCAATTAATAACACTGCTGTGGCGGTCAAATGTTTGCGCTGACCCTAAATGGCTATATTGAGATTAGTTATAGTGAAAACAGGAGCGTCATTTCTACGCTGGCTTTGTGCAAAACTAGCGAGTAGCAGGGAAATATGACTTGTGTCATGCATAGTGATTCAAGTTTCGTTTGCCATAGGCAATGATACATGGGTTAACGGGCTCTTTACGGTGAGAGAGTTGGAGTCACATGGGTGCAGGGTCTCAAGTTAGTGATCTTCTTAATAATGTGGTTGTGTTTATGTTTCAAAAGGCTCTTGAGATACTGCAAAAGTCTTTCTTATATAGCTCTTATAACTAGTACGCGCAGTGTAAGGTAGGGTAATGGCATATCGACTGAGAAAATTGGCACAGATACAAGCTTTCTTGTACTGTGTGGAGATTTCCTTAGGTCATTTTCAGAGTGTAATGATTAGGTGAAAAGCCCCAAAGTGTGGTCCTATTACGCGCTATGGTTTCAACTCAAGCACGTTTTTAATGGCAATTTCCTCTGAACTTTTTAAGTGCGGGGTTAACCACATCGGTATATTCAGCACTTTCCGGATCCTAAAGTAACAGTTATGCCAAATAATTCGGTGCACTTGGTTGCAAATTAAAAAGTTATTCACTCGTAGTAAACACACAACAAACACAAATAGTTGTAGAATAAGTCATTACCTCAAATCTTAATTAGTGTTGTGACATCGGGGCACCAACGAGCCGCAAGGACCTGTTGCTGGTTTTGAGAAAGAGGGGTCATGTTAGGGGCCATTTACTCACGGTTTTGTGTTGTAGCAAGGAGTAGGCCTCTGTGTGGCTTACCCGTACTTCTGTTTGAACGACTTGTTCTGACTCTGGGTCCCTGGGTGATGCGCCCCCGTTCAGGGTCGTTTTTTACATCAACTCAGAAGGTGGAAAGAGATAATGGACTAAAGCCTAAGTATGGTTGGCAGAGCTGGTTGGCATTTCGGGCCAGAATCGCAATGAGGCCCACAGTGTCTTAAAACATATAGGCCATTTGAAACCACATACCAGGGATCTTCTCCAACATATTAAGCTGACTTGGATCCTGCAGAGAAGGACCAAGAAAGATCAAGTGATTCTTGAGGAGCACCTGCACAATTGTTCTACTAGACTGCTAATTAGCTCTCTGTCATTCAATCAATGGGGATGGAAAAGTACCTAAATATGTAATTTTGTTGAGAGGTCTTCTTCACCTGTTAAAATTCTTAAATAATCATTGTATAGCTGAGCTAAGTGATTCTGAGTTTGAGAGCTGAGATACCATGTTGCACTTTCTTTTATTTTGCACCAAAACTAGACACCCATGCCGTAGGTGGCTAGTGCCAATATTTAAGAGGTTCTCTGTTTTTAACTTGTAAAGCTGCACTTGCACTTTGTTATTGAACGGATGTCCCACTTGTCTATCTGTCGGAAGCATGTTAACTCTGGGCTGCCTGAATCACAATTAGAAGGTCAATGCCAGTACCTTGAATCTGTGACTACAACATTGCTATGCAAAATACTACACATGCATTTTACCTCTTCTTCTTAGGGGTCGATTACGATGCCGTTCGGTCAGGCTCCGAATCGGATTCGGGTCTGCCAAATCTGATTTGGAACCCTTTCTTTACGACCGATTCGGAAAGCTTTCTGAACGACCAATAACGATGTTCGCAAAGCGTTTAGACTTTCCGAGTCGTTTCTGGATGTGATTTGGAGGAACTGAGTCATTCAGAGCCCACTCGTACAGGTCTATGGACCACATTTCCGACCAAGCGATTAAGAT
This sequence comes from Lissotriton vulgaris, assembly GCF_964263255.1. Taxonomy (NCBI): domain Eukaryota; kingdom Metazoa; phylum Chordata; class Amphibia; order Caudata; family Salamandridae; genus Lissotriton; species Lissotriton vulgaris. Next base: position 65,679 of record NW_028253521.1, read on the forward strand.
GTCAGATTCGGACAGCCATTCTGAATTGGTTGTTCTGACTCGGATCGGCTGTCAGAAGCTGACTTTGGGGGCCCATAGCATGCCCTCCTTCACCCAGGATCTTCTGAATGGGGCTCAAGGGGGTACCCAAGGGACCCCCCTTTCCAACCATGCACAGTGTGGAAGGCAACAAGGGGTGCCCACCACAGGATACACAATTTTCTTCAACCACCCCTTTCTTCAATGGGAGCTTGTGTATACGGTCGGAACTCAGGATCCCATTGAAGTTAATGGGAGTCTGACCGAATCATATCAGGAAGCATCGTAATCAGTCAGTCGGACTTCCCAGATCCGATTTGGTCGGAAACCATTCCGAGTCCGATTCGGTCAGAATGCTTACCAAATGACGTTGTTATCGAGCACTTAGTTGTCTATTTACAGGTTATGTGGTACTGTATTTATAACAGTAAATTATAATTTTTAATAACTGACAGGAGTTTTATAATTTTTGTAGTAACAATGGCAATTTGTAGTACTATGTAATTTTGATTTCTATAATTGTTGTTTTAGCAATTGCAATTTTTAGTACTATACAATGTTTATGGCTTATGCTGAGACAATAAACATTGTTTTGAGGAACAGAATTCCGTCCCTGCTTTTGTGGCATCCTAATGTGAAATGCGAGAGGGTGATAACAGATTTTACCTACTACTCTAGGATTGAAACCAGGCACCCAAAAACTGAACACTTCATTCTGGAGCTAAACTTCAAACCAGACTGCTTTGAGAACTGAGGGACAGTTAATAGACTTCCTGACAGCGTCCTGTGGTTACTGTCTAGTTTTCCCTCCACCCCTCCAGTTTTAGGGTGTAACTACCATGACCTCTGCACATACGCATCAGAGTACGGGAAAGGCTAGGACCAAATTGTTGGTTGAGTTGTAACTCCATCTTTCTTGAAGACTAAGGGGCAAATTGCAATCTCATCTGGAAAGCATTCCGACTAAACCGGTTTTGGAATGCTTTTCGAAGGACTTGGATTGGGATGTCCGACAGAGTGATTTGGATGCATCCGGATACGATTTAGTCGGACTCCCATTGACTTCAATGGGAGCCTGTGTTTTGAATGAGAACACAGGCTCCCATCGAAGAAAGGGGAAGCTGGGAAAAATTGCGCACCCTGTGGCAGGCTTCTCGTGGTGCCAGTCATACTGTGAATGGTTGGGAAAAGGGGACCTATGGGTACTCTTACGTGCCCGATTCGGAGGGCCCCAGTTAAAGGAGGGCCTGTTACGGGCCCCCAAAGACAGATTACGACAGTTGTTTCATTTCGGGCAAACCGAATCGGAACAGCTGTCCGAATCGCTCATCGTAATGGCTCATTTGGAAACCGTCTCCCTAGAGCTGTACGAATCAGCTCCGAAAGGCTTGACCTCTCCGAATGCCTTTCGGAACCAATTCGGACACCTCTAACGGTTTCCGGGCATCGTAATCGGTCGTTTGGCACTGTTTACGATTCGGTCAGAAACAAGGGTTCCGAATCGGATGCGGCAAACTGGAATCCGATATGGAGCCCTTCCGAATGGGATTGTAATCAATCCCTATATGCAAAATTACAAGAATTTGGCTTAACAGTGGCATAGCAGTGCAAACCGCCGTACCACCGCTCCACCGAAGCTCATGCTGGTCGCCCGCAAGATTACAACTTATTCGTAGTCTGGCAGGCAGGTGGCGTGCTAGTTCCCATTGGGGTACCCTTTAACAGGCGGCAGTGCCTTTTAAAAAGGCACCGCAATTGTAACGCCTCACAAGGTTCCTGCATGGCATGGATCCATAAGTTTATGGCATGCAGGAACCTATGTGCATGCACAATGGAGGGCGCGTGTTATGCCCCTCTTTGTGATTCCACATCTGTCTAAAGCACAGGGGGCCTCTGTAGGACCAGCTTTGTTTTCTCTCCATCAGGCTTTTCATGGCGTTTCCACCACCATGGATAGTAACAGGATAGCAAACATGAAGTAATGATTTACTCAGTCTTCTTAGGCACCTATCTATTGATGGGAGGAGCTATTACCTATAACCCTCCAGGGAGCACAGTAGAATTTAGTACTCAGCTTCTCTCTCAGATTCTCCCGCTTGTCTAAAACATAAAAACATTCTAGTATTAGGAGACTTCAATGTACATTTTGAGTTACATACCAACTCACTTACTAAGCATCTTGCAGACAACATGGAAATTCTGCAATTAATACAAATAGTCAACCAGGACACACATAGAGTGGGACACAGACTGGACCTGATATTCACGAATATCGAGACCACAATTATTAACAATATTGTGCCTCTTACATGGACTGATCATTATAGGATTGAATTCAACATTAGCCTACCTATAAAAAATACGAGACCAACGATACAGACCCCAGTTACAGCTAGAAACTGGAAAAAATTCTCACTGGAGAAATTCCAACAGCACTTTCATTTTAATACTAACTCGGGCTCCTCTACTGAAAAAGAAATATATAATCTACAAAAAAGTATTGGGGACGCACTTGAACACTGATCATTAAAAGCTACTAAATGCAAATCCAGACAAACGGTGTCGGAGAAGTGGTACGGCCCAGATCTCAAGATTCATAAAAGAAAATGCACTATGCTGGAACATAAATGGAGGTTAAGTAAAACCATGAATGACAGATCCATTTATAAAAAGGAATTGAAAGCCTATAATGCAGCCATACAGAAAGCAAAAAAAGACTACTTTTCACGACAGATATTAGAACATAAACACTCCTCTAAAGAACTTTTTAAAATTGTTAGAGAACTTTGTAACCCCCCTAGCCTCACAGCAGACCTGTCACCTTCACAGGAGAGATGCAATAAAATCAGCAATTTCTTCTGTGAAAAAATAGATAAAATCTATTCATCCTTCTCCAATAATGACCAGAAAACGACTAAGCATCACGTTGATGCAGAGCCTTTTTCATTGGCCAGCTGTCCTGTCTTTGGCCCTTTTTCAGAGGAAGAAGTAAACAAAGTTATGTTAGAAATTAAATCGGGCTCTCCATTGGACCCATGCCCACACCATATTTTCTTACAATTAATTCCTCTAATTGGTCCAATAGTGACGCAAGTATTAAATCAGTCACTAGACCAAGCGGAATTTCCAGCTATTTGGAAAATGACAGTAGTGACTCCCTTACTAAAAAAAGTGGGTGCGGACATAAACAACCCTGCCAATTACCGGCCCATCTCGCAGTTGCCATATTTTTCAAAAGTGTTGGAGAAACTAGTGAACAAACAGCTGTCAAATTTTTTGGAAACCAACAACTTGCTTGATGTTTCGCAGACAGGCTTTAGGACTAACAACAGTACTGAGACAACTCTCCTGGCAGTACTGGACGACATCAGAAGTCAGGTTGATGCGGGTAAAACGGCTGCCCTGATATTATTAGATTTATCAGCAGCTTTTGATACCATATCCCATAATCTTTTATTACAAATGTTAGCCGCAAAAGGAGTGAAGGGAAAAGCCCTGACTTGGTTGAACTCTTTTTTTGTCCGACAGATCGCAATCTGTCCGACTAGGCAGTTACACTTCCACACCTCGAAAGATCAAGTATGGTGTACCACAGGGGGCATCATTAAGCCCAACATTATTTAATGTTTATGTATCATCGTTAGCCACTATAGGGAAGAAGTGGGGCGTTAACATCTGCTCATACGCAGATGATACGCAACTAATGATTGCCTTAAACGGTGAAGAAGACTCCAAAAACAGACTGCTCAACTGCCTTACTGAATTATCTAGCTGGATGCATAATCATTGTCTGAAATTAAATGCCGATAAATCGGAGATTCTATTGTTCCGCGGTTCCCAACAGCTTTGGGATGACACCTGGTGGCCTAACATTCTTGGTACACCCCCTAAACCAACTCAGACGGCAAGGAATTTGGGAGTCCATATTGGCAATGCATTGTCAATGAAAAACCACGTAACAACTGTTTGTGGTAAAGGCTCCGCACTATTGAAAATGCTACGAAGAGTGTTTCCCTGGATTCCCCTGGAATGTCAAAAGATCTTAGTCCAATCACTATTAATTAGTAGACTTGACTACGGGAATTCCCTATTCGTCGGCATGGCGGATGATTTATTTTCAAAGTTACAGCTCGTTCAGAATGCGGCAGCAAAAGCCGTATGTAACAAAAGAAAATATGACTCCACTACAAGTTGTTTGAGAGCCTTACACTGGCTGCCAATGAGAGAAAGAGTCTCTTTCAAAATGCTGTGCATTACCCACAGAGTACTGCATAATACCGGCCCGACTATCCTAAAAAACAGAATCAACTTCTATGTACCAAATAGAAATCTTCGCTCCCAATTCACTGCAAGAACGGTAACCACTCGAATAAAGAAGGTTAGGACGGGTGGCCGTGCCTTCTCACATCTAGCTGCAAACTTGTGGAATAACTTACTGACAGACTTAAGACTTACTGATGGTTACCTTACCTTTAGAAAAAAACTTAAAACCACGCTGTTCCCTAATTCTCATTAAAAGTATCATCGACCTGTGTCAGCTCTCTCTACATTGTTTAATCTTAGCGCCATGATATCCTTTTAGGATGAATGTTAGCGCTTTAGAAATACTTTTACCATTACCATTACCAAAAGCCTAACGGAGAGGAAACTCGTAATATGCTTGGCGGGACCTTGGCAGTCCCACCAAGCATATTGCGGCCTCTGGCCGCTGCTTCTAAGCCAGGGAATGGCAATTCCCTGGCAGAGCTAGCAGTCCTACTGCTATCCAACAGCCCAAGTTGTAATCGGGTGTTCAGACCACAGGTGCAGCGGTAGCTGGATCGGCCATGCCACCACGAGTCTGGTAGTCCGAGAACCGCCAAACTTGTAATCTGGTCCTAAGTTTCACACAAGTGGTATAAGCATGCTATCCTCTTAAGGTTTCTTCCTCAGCATCATGTTTTCTGCATCAGTCAACATAGTCTATGCACTCTAGTCAATCACATATTGTGGGACAAGCATTCCCCAGGGGACTAACCTCCTGCATCTCCGAAAAGCCTAATGCTTGCCTGTCGCACTCCTTGATCTTGAAAACGTTTTCTGAAAACAAGCGGCTTACAATTAATTAGTCTTCCTCTCTGTTGACTTCAAGAATGGCCTTCATCATCCCCTCTATACTTCCCAAGTCGTTCCCTTTTTCCTCTATTGTTTTACTTTAACCCACATACTTCACCTTGTCTGTATTGTTTTCTTCCTTTTCGACTTTTCTTCCCTTTTCTGACTCTTGTTTTCTCGTCACTCACCCACAAATTCACACCTGTTTTCCTTACTACCTTCTTCTGCTCTATTAGCTTAATAGTTCTCCAGGCTCTTCCGTCTGTAAGGCCTATTTTCCTGACAAAAAAAACTATCTAGTTCAAGAAGCTCCCTCCCTAAGTCAATCTATCTCCCAAGGAAAAGTACTTGAGGCCCACACTGGCTAGTTTTTTATGGCTATTTAGAGAGCACCTTATCCCCAGTCATACTCTTCTTTGGCAGTAACACAAAGTATAGGTTAAGGACATGAAAGTTTTAAATATGTGTAAAATACAATAAGCCTAAGAACTATAGTGGTCATTTAAATCCTGCTCTTGCAGCGGAGACTCCACCTCTGCCCACCCCATAGTAGACCGCGCACCCTATTAAGAGTTATTCATCAAAAGTGCTTCTACAGACAGGGTAGGAGGTGGGGTCAGTTCCTCAGTAAGGAATGCCGGTTTGGACAGCATGATTTGCATTTTATTTTGTTTCTCAGATCTCATCTCTCCTTTGGTTAATGGTTGTGATATGCAATGAGTTTCCTCACTGTGCTTGGAGCCATTGGTAATTTTCCTGCCTGGCTCACCATGCCTTACATGGTTAATCCACAAAGGGAAATTCCTGCCAGAAAGACTAGCCATCCTAAATAGGGCTGCCTACTTGATTAATCAAATGTGGTGCCATTGTGGAGGTTTGCAGCCAATGACTGACCATTGCAGAGCCAGCGTAGACTCCTCAGGTGGTCAGCGGATTACAAATTGAACCCTGGGGATCCTCTTTAAAATTCGGAGTTACTGAGGGGTTACTGAGGGAAATCAGTATTTCTTATCCAGTGCTTTGACGAAATAGCAAATAAAAATATCGTGATAGAAAAAAATTGTGTCAAGAACATCAGGATGTCGAAAATATAGTGGACAGGAATATTGAATGTAAGAATATAGTTGTAAGTTTTTTTTAAAATATTGCTGTAAAAACTATATGTTTAAAATATATTGTTGCATATGACACCATTTGTAAATGTTATTTTATATGTATTATATGATAGTGTGTTTGTTTTTATGCGTTTATTCATTTTTAAATTTGTCTGTCTAGTAAAATACTGTATTAATCATGATTTAGTAGTAATAATTTGCACATTAAAATGTGTATGTATTTTTATATATATTCCTTTTTAGGAATTTATGCGGCAATTGGACTTTTGTGTATATAGATTAAAAAATAGGTGTTTTTACACAATGTACACATTGCGCATTTATGCCGGAATTGCAATGTTTAAAGAAAATCTTTGCTTTATAGTTTGGAGTTTACTACGAGATAGTCTGTTTTCCCTTGTTACAGTGGTCACATGAACTTTAAGGGAACAGGGTTGTAGGCGGAGCACTTTAAGCACTTTATAAGCACTGAAATTAGCACTAATGCCTTGCATGTGAACAAGGGCTGCAAAGCCCGAAACGCGTCATGTTTGGTTGGTAGCGGGAAAAAACTGGAAAATAAAAAATACTTACCCGAATGCTGTGGTCTGTCTCCTGCTTCGCCGGTCCTGCTGGATTGGAGGTAGTTCCTTGGAGTCACTGTTGATACAATACAGAAGTTCGGTTTTGCTTCTGTCTACAGACCCCCTCTTCGAGTGTGGCACCTGAATCTCAAACCGAGTGGCAAGTTTCTCCGTAACTGGAATCCTATGCAGGTGCTCCCTATCAGTGACCATCGGTGTAAAAAGTCGGCGTTTCAGTGCGGAACAGTCTTCGGCAGGGTCGGCTGACTCTGCTTCCTCATTGGTGCACGAAGCCGGGCTCTAACCATACGGCATTGGATAGGTGGAGAGGTGCTTCGGAAATTCAAAAGCACGTTTGGACTGACAGCCCCTGCTACAGCAATCTCTTCGAGCAGCGTGCGCAGTGCTTTCCAGTTCATCGCATATTTCCTCAAAGCCAACCAATATGTCTGCGGAGGCTTTCCGTGCTAGGGAAGCGGAGGCGGCACAATTATTTGACAATATCACCGTCACGAGTGAAACCACAAGAAAGGTCCCGCTGGGACGGATAAAAATGGCGAGGGTAACATTAAGACTTTATACAAAAATTTGGAGAAAGAAAAACGTTTGGAAATTACCAAATGGTGGGAACACTATTCACTGACGAAATATGCAGATGCAGGTCGGGTTCCAAGAGGACTCCGCATTATGCTGGCTCCAAGTTTTGATCGTCTGAATCCAATGATGCTCAGAGAGTGGGGGCAAAGCAATCTGGCAGCTTCAATGAACTTAGTTCATATTTTAATAAAATATGCTGCCATTGACAGAGATGAAATACTCTTGAACATCGACAAAATCAACGATGAGATCAGCAAATGCAAAGAGTCCGAAGCAGTTTTAAAAAGCTTGGAATCAACTATGAATGACCGTTTAAAAAAGCATGAAGACAAGATTAAAGCTAGAAAGGTCAGCAAGTTTGCTCGCGATCAAGCAGACTATGCACATGGACAAATTTTTACCTTTGCCCGTAAATATAGTGCAGCAAAACGTCAGCAATATAGTGGGAGCACAAAACATCAAACCATTCCCACTACCTCGCGCAATGATCCTGAACGCGACGAGATGCTGCTTAACGATGACACCAGCAGCAACACATGTTCCTCATCGAGTGTTTCCAGCGAAGATTTAAGCAGAGACCAGCAAGCAGCGCCTATTCTGGATTTGGCTGAGGAGCTTGAATTTTTAGTGGCAGAAAGACTGAGAACATTGCGCCCTCGCCTGGACAGTCAAGGGCAAATTGTAAAACCAAAAAAGACGAGAACGAAGGAAACAAGCAAGAAAACAAAGTACAACAAAAAAAGAATACCAAGGGGCCATGGCAACGAAGGAAGTGAGCAATAAAAATGCAGTTATTAATCTCTCCAGTGTGGTTCTGGAGAAAGCGGAAGAACAACTTCTATCTTTGGGGCTCAACTTTTGTCCAGCCCAACCCTTCGACTATGCGGCGACCCGCATTGATGTCTATCGCTTCATACGAAAAATGAAGCTACGCAAACACTTTGCCACTCAAACCTTGAAAACGACTACTGGAATCCCGGCCCCAGCTGATGCTAACACCCCGGACGGGGTGCCGGAGGTAAGAGCTGCTGATGTATCTACATATTTAACTCTTAATGACCTTTGCTAAGCCACTAATTCTCAACCATTTAATTCTGAAACTGAGAGCAATACTCAAACAAGACTGGATAAAATTAACATTACCCAGAAGGGTGCAGGCATTACGCCTTTCAAAACTAAATCTAAATTTGTACTCTTAATGGTAAAAGATGCCATTGACACATTCCATGAATGCATTACCAATGAAATCAAGCTGCTATATACCAAATCTTGCAAACGTAACAAAAGTAAATATTATCAACAACAAGCAAAGTACATAGTGCTCATGAAGAAACTGTCTAGTAACCCAAACTTAGTTGTAAAAACAGCTGATAAAGGTGGCAACTTGGTGATTTGGGAGAAAAGCGACTATGTGGCTGAAGCTCTGCGACAACTCAGCATTACTTCATGTTATAGCAAAACCAGCAAGAAAGAATATCTGAATGCCAAGACTGTGTTGGAAAAACTGCTTAGTAGGTATCGGGGAGAGGGATTAATTTCAGGTGAGGAATATAAATTCATGTATAAAGAATTTCCGGTCCTCCCTGTTTTTTATCTAATCCCGAAAATACATAAAAATGTCTCGCCAACTCACGGAAGACCTTATATTTCGGCGATCAATAGTGCTGGAGAAAATGTCAGTCGCTATATAGATTATTTTCTGCAAGATTTGGTTAAAAAACTACCTAGCTATGTGCGTGACACTGGCGATTTCTTTTCAAAGATCAAAGACTTGGAATGGCAAGAGGATATGTTACTCATCACATTGGATGTGGAATCCCTTTATACAAGCATTGGTCATCCAGGGGGATTAAGGGCTACAAAACACTTTTTGGACACTCGTTCTGCAGACTTTTATGAACATAACAAAGTCATTTTAGAACTTATGCATTAGTGTCTCAATAATAATTATTTTGCCTTTGGGAAGGACATATGGAGACAACTACGAGGCGTGGCCATGGGTTCCTGTTTCTCCCCCAGCTACGCGTGCTTGCACGTGGGCTGGTGGGAGGAACAGGTCCTAGGCACTATACATGCAACATGGGTGAGAGAGAAAATCATCAAATATCTAAGATATATTGATGATATCTTTATTCTGTGGCAGGCAAGTGAGAAGGAAGCTCAGTTGTTTATAAATGAAATCAATGACAACTCCCTTAATCTTCATTTTACCTCACACATTAGTGCCCGCCAGATAGAAGTTCTTGATGTACAGGTTTATGTGAAACAGAACAAACTAATTTCCACACTACACCGTAAACCTTCGTCGGGAAACACCCTTTTACACGCCTCTAGCCTCCATCCGAAGCACACAATTTACAGTATCCCTTTAGGCGAAATTCTTAGAGTTAAACGCATCTGTAGCTCCACATCTGAATTTGACAAATGTATCAATGATCTCAGAATTAGATTTTTGGAACGTGGTTATTCCAATCAAATTTTTAACCAAGCTTTGGCTAAAGCAAGGTTAAGAAGTAGAGAGAGTTTATTTCTGACACCTGATCCCGACAATGTTGATGTATCCAATGGTTCTGAATTTATCTAAGACAAAAACTATGTCAATAACCAATCATCGTACTGTGCAACTTAACATATCATTTGAGGGAAAATCACTTGAAAGAGTCACAGACTATAAATACTTAGGATACTACCTCGATGACAAGCTCACCCTGAACGCCCAAAAAAACTATATGAAGCAGAGAGCCGGAGCACTAATTTTTGCACTTAGCTCATTGGCAAAAAAGCTGCAAGGCCCCTCACTGAAACCTCTACTAACAGTAATGGCAACCAAAGTACTTCCAACACTATCCTACGCAAGCATAGCTATGCAGGGCAAGGATGATATTACTTTAAACAGCCTTACTGCAAAAATCTACAAGACGGTCTTGCAACTTCCACCCTCATCTTCTCCTGCCCAGACGCGTTTAGAATTTGGCCTGATGAACGAGACACTCGGAAGACTCTACACAAGTATTAGAGTATGGTATAGAATTAAATTGAACTCTACAAATAACACCTTGTTATGGCAGGAATTACAAAATCAACAAAATTCTGCCGCAAACAAATATCTGACAGGCGCTTTGGAGCAAACATGCATGGTAACCTTGTGGGAAAAAAATCTACCATTCACGTCCTTTAAACAGGTCCTAAAAAAAGAGGCCAAATTCCATTCATTAATCATGGATAAAGCCATCTTTGCCGCCCGCTCCCACGCTTGGACAATGATTAACAGCTATAACAATCTCATCCCGGCTACCTACCTTGCATCAACATACTCTGTGTTTATAAAAAAAAGGTTGATGGCAGTGAGATTCGGTAATCTACCAACTGTGGCTGATGAACCTGTCTGGAAACGCTCAGAAGCTCAGAAGCAAATACCTGCCGACTATGTGGCACTATAAAAGAAGATATAATCCACATTATATGCCACTGCAAATCACTGACCCAGGAGCGAACACTTTTTCAAAAGAACATTTTTAAGGCCAAAGGTCTACGCACCTGTAGATCTGCCATTATTGGTGACCCAATAATGAATTGCAAATTTATAAAATTCTTGATAGCCTTTGAAAAGCGGCTGAAAGCTCTTGATATTTTAAAATAAGATGCTCAGTTTTATTAACTATTTTAATGACAAACAATTGGATACAGCTCCTACCAGCATCATTTTAACTTTTGCAATTTAAACTGTACGATGCAGAAATTTTATTGATTTCACTGTAATGTTAAAATTTCTTCCATGTTCATTTTTGTTATGGTTTTAATTAACTAAACAATAAAGTTTTACACTTACAATGGTTCTGACATCACTATCCATACATGTCCCAGGTTCATCACAGCCTACAGTAGTGATGAACATGCCATCAAAAGAATTATTCAAAAAAATTGGCCCATTATCCTTACCGATAATATTCTGAGCCCTACTTTACCAGCTAGACCTGTGGTAACTTATCGCAGAGCTAGGAATATGGGCAGTTCTCTTGATGTAAGCAGTCCGGAATTAAAACAAAAGGACATCTGGTTAAAGGCCAAACCTGGATTTCGGAAATGCTCTCACTGTAGGGCCTGTAAATTTGGGGAGAATAAAACACACTATCGGACCCCTTTTTGCCCCAGTGACATTCCAATTAAAGGCTATTATGACTGTAAAACGGATTTTGCAGTCTATGTTCTGACGTGCACCTGTGGAATACATTACATTGGTAGTACTAAAGCCCAGGTGCACGTCAGAATTTTACAGCACTTAAGGGCAATACTACATACTGATCCCTCCTATCCTGTAGCACGCCATTTTGCGGCCAAACATAACAAAGATCTTAACTGTTTGAGATACTATGTGATAGGATCAGTATTGCCCTTACGCAGAGGAGGTAACAGAGAGTTGTTACTGCGACAACTCGAAACACGTTTGATATTAGAGTTCGACAGTAAATGGCCTAATGGCCTCAATAATACTGAAGATTTTTATAACTTCTTATAGACAACTACGAACTCTGCCATCATACATAATATGAATCAGTCTGTTCCTCCTTGGGTATCTGCTTATCTGCATTCTGTCCGTGATCTTTCCATGTCAGACACTCTGCCCTAATGTTAATGAGTAGTCAGGTTCCCTGTTGCTCATTATGATATACTACATTGGGCAGATATTTATATATACTCTCTCTCTTGTACTT